>NW_026947873.1:0-110708 GCF_034190915.1 Cavia porcellus | reverse complement strand
CATTGGATTCACTAGCAGGAGTGAGAAAAACATCACGGGGTGGTGCGCATTGTATGGGTGTGTGTTACATTACATTCACTAGTAGGAGTGAGAAAAACATCACGGGGTGGTGCGCATTGTATCGGTGTGTGTTACATTACATTCTCTAGTAGGATTGAGAAAAACATCACGGGGTGGTGCGCATTGTATCGGTGTGTGTTACATTGGATTCACTAGTAGGAGTGAGAAAAACATCACGGGGTGGTGCGCATTGTATGGGTGTGTGTTACATTGGATTCACTAGTAGGAGTGAGAAAAACATCACGGTGTGGTGCGCATTGTATGGGTGTGTGTTACATTACATTCACTAGTAGGAGTGAGAAAAACATCACGGGGTGGTGCGCATTGTATGGGTGTATGTTACATTAGATTCACTAGTAGCAGTGAGAAAAACATCACGGGGTGGTGCGTATTGTATGGGTGTGTGTTACATTACATTCACTAGTAGCAGTGAGAAAAACATCACGGGGTGGTGCGCATTGTATGGGTGTGTGTTACATTACATTCACTAGTAGCAGTGAGAAAAACATCACGGGGTGGTGCGCATTGCATGGGTGTGTGTTACATTACATTCACTAGTAGGAGTGAGAAAACCATCATGGGGTGGTGCGCATTGTATGGGTGTATGTTACATTAGTTTCACTAGTAGCAGTGAGAAAAACATCACGGGGTGGTGCGCATTGTATGGGTGTGTGTTACATTAGTTTCACTAGTAGCAGTGAGAAAAACATCACGGGGTGGTGCGCATTGTAAGGGTGTGTGTTACATTACATTCACTAGTAGGAGTGAGAAAAACATCACGGGGTGGTGCGCATTGTATGGGTGTGTGTTACATTACATTCACTAGTAGCAGTGAGAAAAACATCACGGGGTGGTGCGCATTGTATGGGTGTGTGTTACATTACATTCACTAGTAGGAGTGAGAAAAACATCACGGGGTGGTGCGCATTGTATGGGTGTGTGTTACATTAGATTCACTAGTAGGAGTGAGAAAAACATCACGGGGTGGTGCGCATTGTATGGGTGTGTGTTACATTACATTCACTAGTAGGAGTGAGAAAAACATCACGGGGTGGTGCGCATTGTATGGGTGTGTGTTACATTGGATTCACTATTAGGAGTGAGAAAAATATTATGGGGTGGTGCGCATTGTATGGGTGTGTGTTACATTGGATTCACTAGCAGGAGTGAGAAAAACATCACGGGGTGGTGCGCATTGTATGGGTGTGTGTTACATTACATTCACTAGTAGGAGTGAGAAAAACATCACGGGGTGGTGCGCATTGTATCGGTGTGTGTTACATTACATTCTCTAGTAGGATTGAGAAAAACATCACGGGGTGGTGCGCATTGTATCGGTGTGTGTTACATTACATTCACTAGTAGGAGTGAGAAAAACATCACGGGGTGGTGCGCATTGTATGTGTGTGTGTTACATTAGATTCACTAGTAGCAGTGAGAAAAACATCACGGGGTGGTGCGCATTGTATGGGTGTGTGTTACATTACATTCACTAGTAGCAGTGAGAAAAACATCACGGGGTGGTGCGCATTGTATGGGTGTGTTTTACATTACATTCACTAGTAGCAGTGAGAAAAACATCACGGGGTGGTGCGCATTGTATGGGTGTGTGTTACATTACATTCACTAGTAGCAGTGAGGAAAACAACACGGGGTGGTGCGCATTGTATGGGTGTTTTTTACATTAGATTCACTAGTAGCAGTTAGGAAAACATCACGGGGTGGTGCGCATTGTATGGGTGTGTGTTACATTAGATTCACTAGTAGCAGTGAGAAAAACATCACGGGGTGGTGCGCATTGTATGGGTGTGTGTTACATTAGATTCACTAGTAGCAGTGAGAAAAACATCAAGGGGTGGTGCGCATTGTATGGGTGTGTGCTACATTACATTCACTAGTAGGAGTGAGAAAAACATCATGGGGTGGTGCGCATTGTATGGGTGTGTGTTACATTACATTCACTAGTAGGAGTGAGGAAAACATCACGGGGTGGTGCGCATTTTATGGGTGTGTGTTACATTACATTCACTAGTAGGAGTGAGAAAAACATCACGGGGTGGTGCGCATTGTATGGGTGTGTGTTACATTAGATTCACTAGTAGCAGTGAGAAAAACATCACGGGGTGGTGCGCATTGTATGGGTGTGTGTTACATTACATTCACTAGTAGGAGTGAGAAAAACATCACGGGGTGGTGCGCATTGTATGGGTGTGTGTTACATTACATTCACTAGTAGGAGTGAGAAAAACATCACGGGGTGGTGCGCATTGTATGGGTGTGTGTTACATTGGATTCACTAGTAGGAGTGAGAAAAACATCACGGGGTGGTGCGCATTGTATGGGTGTGTGTTACATTGGATTCACTAGTAGGAGTGAGAAAAACATCACGGGGTGGTGCGCATTGTATGGGTGTGTGTTACATTGGATTCACTAGTAGGAGTGAGAAAAATATCACGGGGTGGTGCGCATTGTATGGGTGTGTGTTACATTACATTCACTAGTAGGAGTGAGAAAAACATCACGGGGTGGTGCGCATTGTATGGGTGTGTGTTAAATTACATTCACTAGTAGCAGGGAGAAAAACATCACGGGGTGGTGCGCATTGTATGGGTGTGTGTTACGTTAGATTCACTAGTAGCAGTGAGAAAAACATCACGGGGTGGTGCGCATTGTATGGGTGTGTGTTACATTAGATTCACTAGTAGCAGTGAGAAAAACATCACGGGGTGGTGCGCATTGTATGGGTGTGTGTTACATTACATTCACTAGTAGCAGTGAGAAAAACATCACGGGGTGGTGCGCATTGTATGGTTGTGTGTTACATTACATTCACTAGTAGGAGTGAGACAAACATCACGGGTGGTGCACATTGTATGGGTGTGTGTTACATTACATTCACTAGTAGGAGTGAGAAAAACATCACGGGGTGGTGCGCATTGTATGGGTGTGTGTTACATTACATTCACTAGTAGGAGTGAGAAAAACATCACGGGGTGGTGCGCATTGTATGGGTGTGTGTTACATTAGATTCACTAGTAGGAGTGAGAAAAACATCACGGGGTGGTGCGCATTGTATGGGTGTGTGTTACATTGGATTCACTAGTAGGAGTGAGAAAAACCTCACGGGGTGGTGCGCATTTTATGGGTGTGTGTTACATTGGATTCACTAGTAGCAGTTAGGAAAACATCACGGGGTGGTGCGCATTGTATGGGTGTGTGTTACATTAGATTCACTAGTAGCAGTGAGAAAAACATCACGGGGTGGTGCGCATTATATGGGTGTGTGTTACATTAGATTCACTAGTAGGAGTGAGAAAAACATCACGGGGTGGTGCGCATTGTATAGGTGTGTGTTACATTGGATTCACTAGTAGGAGTGAGAAAAACATCACGGGGTGGTGCACATTGTATGGGTGTGTGTTACATTGGATTCACTAGTGGGAGTGAGAAAAACATCACGGGGTGGTGCGCATTGTATGGGTGTGTGTTACATTGGATTCACTAGTAGGAGTGAGAAAAACATCACGGGGTGGTGCGCATTGTATGGGTGTGTGTTACATTACATTCACTAGTAGGAGTGAGAAAAACATCACGGGGTGGTGCGCATTGTATGGGTGTATGTTACATTAGATTCACTAGTAGCAGTGAGAAAAACATCACGGGGTGGTGCGTATTGTATGGGTGTGTGTTACATTACATTCACTAGTAGCAGTGAGAAAAACATCACGGGGTGGTGCGCATTGTATGGGTGTGTGTTACATTACATTCACTAGTAGCAGTGAGAAAAACATCACGGGGTGGTGCGCATTGCATGGGTGTGTGTTACATTACATTCACTAGTAGGAGTGAGAAAACCATCACGGGGTGGTGCGCATTGTATGGGTGTATGTTACATTAGTTTCACTAGTAGCAGTGAGAAAAACATCACGGGGTGGTGCGCATTGTATGGGTGTGTGTTACATTAGTTTCACTAGTAGCAGTGAGAAAAACATCACGGGGTGGTGCGCATTGTATGGGTGTGTGTTACATTACATTCACTAGTAGGAGTGAGAAAAACATCACGGGGTGGTGCGCATTGTATGGGTGTGTGTTACATTACATTCACTAGTAGCAGTGAGAAAAACATCACGGGGTGGTGCGCATTGTATGGGTGTGTGTTACATTACATTCACTAGTAGGAGTGAGAAAAACATCACGGGGTGGTGCGCATTGTATGGGTGTGTGTTACATTAGATTCACTAGTAGGAGTGAGAAAAACATCACGGGGTGGTGCGCATTGTATGGGTGTGTGTTACATTACATTCACTAGTAGGAGTGAGAAATACATCACGGGGTGGTGCGCATTGTATGGGTGTGTGTTACATTAGATTCACTAGTAGCAGTGAGAAAAACATCACGGGGTGGTGCGCATTGTATGTGTGTGTGTTACATTACATTCACTAGTAGGAGTGAGAAAAACCTCACGGGGTGGTGCGCATTGTATGGGTGTGTGTTACATTGGATTCTTTAGTAGGAGTGAGAAAAACCTCACGGGGTGGTGCGCATTGTATGGGTGTGTGTTGCATTGGATTCACTAGTAGGAATGAGAAAAACATCACGGGGTGGTGCGCATTGTATGGGTGTGTGTTACATTGGATTCACTAGTAGGAGTGAGAAAAACATCACCGGGTGGTGCGCATTGTATAGGTGTGTGTTACATTACATTCACTAGTAGGAGTGAGAAAAACATCACGGGGTGGTGCGCATTGAATGGGTGTGTGTTACATTACATTCACTAGTAGGAGTGAGAAAAACATCACGGGGTGGTGCGCATTGTATGGGTGTGTGTTACATTAGATTCACTAGTAGCAGTGAGAAAAACATCACGGGGTGGTGCGCATTGTATGGGTGTGTGTTACATTACATTCACTAGTAGCAGTGAGAAAAACATCACGGGGTGGTGCGCATTGTATGAGTGTGTGTTACATTACATTCACTAGTAGCAGTGAGAAAAACATCACGGGGTGGTGCGCATTGTATGGGTGTGTGTTACATTAGATTCACTAGTAGCAGTGAGAAAAACATCACGGGGTGGTGCGCATTGTATGGGTGTGTGTTACATTAGATTCACTAGTAGCAGTGAGAAAAACATCACGGTGTGGTGCGCATTGTATGGGTGTGTGTTACATTAGATTCACTAGTAGCAGTGAGAAAAACATCACGGGGTGGTGCGCATTGTATGGGTGTGTGTTACATTAGATTCACTTGTAGGAGTGAGAAAAACATCACGGGGTGGTGCGCATTGTATGGGTGTGTGTTACATTACATTCACTAGTAGCAGTGAGAAAAACATCACGGGGTGGTGCGCATTGTATGGGTGTGTGTTACATTAGATTCACTAGTAGGAGTGAGAAAAACATCTCGGGGTGGTGCGCATTGTATGGGTGTGTGTTACATTGGATTCACTAGTAGCAGTGAGAAAAACATCACGGGGTGGTGCGCATTGTATGGGTGTGTGTTACATTAGATTCACTAGTAGTAGTGAGAAAAACATCACGGGGTGGTGCGCATTGTATGGGTGTGTGTTACATTAGATTCACTAGTAGGAGTGAGAAAAACATCACGGGGTGGTGCGCATTGTATGGGTGTGTGTTACATTACATTCACTAGTAGGAGTGAGAAAAACATCACGGGGTGGTGCGCATTGTATGGGTGTGTGTTACATTACATTCACTAGTAGGATTGAGAAAAACATCACGGGGTGGTGCGCATTGTATGGGTGTGTGTTACATTACATTCACTAGTAGGATTGAGAAAAACATCACGGGGTGGTGCGCATTGTATGGATGTGTGTTACATTACATTCACTAGTAGGAGTGAGAAAAACATCACGGGGTGGTGCGCATTGTATGGGTGTGTGTTACATTACATTCACTAGTAGCAGTGAGAAAAACATCACGGGGTGGTGCGCATTGTATGGGTGTGTGTTACATTACATTCACTAGTAGCAGTGAGAAAAACATCACGGGGTGGTGCGCATTGTATGGGTGTGTGTTACATTACATTCACTAGTAGCAGTGAGAAAAACATCTCGGGGTGGTGCGCATTGTATGGGTGTGTGTTACATTAGATTCACTAGTAGCAGTGAGAAAAACATCACGGGGTGGTTCGCATTGTATGGGTGTGTGTTACATTACATTCACTAGTAGCAGTGAGAAAAACATCACGGGGTGGTGCGCATTGTATGGGTGTGTGCTACATTAGATTCACTAGTAGGAGTGGGAAAAACATCACGGGGTGGTGCGCATTGTATGGGTGTGTGTTACATTACATTCACTAGTAGCAGTGAGAAAAACATCACGGGGTGGTGCGCATTGTATGGGTGTGTGTTACATTACATTCACTAGTAGCAGTGAGAAAAACATCACGGGGTGGTGAGCATTGTATGGGTGTGTGTTACATTACATTCACTAGTAGGAGTGAGAAAAACATCACGGGGTGGTGAGCATTGTATGGGTGTGTGTTACATTACATTCACTAGTAGGAGTGAGCAAAACATCACGGGGTGGTGCGCATTGTATGGGTGTGTGTTACATTAGATTCACTAGTAGGAGTGAGAAAAACATCACGGGGTGGTGCGCATTGTATGGGTGTGTGTTAAATTACATTCACTAGTAGCAGTGAGAAAAACATCACGGGGTGGTGCGCATTGTATGGGTGTGTGTTACATTACATTCACTAGTAGCAGTGAGAAAAACATCAAGGGGTGGTGCGCATTGTATGGGTGTGTGTTACATTACATTCACTAGTAGCAGTGAGAAAAACATCACGGGGTGGTGCGCATTGTATGGGTGTGTGTTACGTTACATTCACTAGTAGCAGTGAGAAAAACATCACGGGGTGGTCCGCATTGTATGGGTGTGTGTCACGTTAGATACACTAGTAGCAGTGAAAAAAACATCACGGGGTGGTGCGCATTGTATGGGTGTGTGTTACATTAGATTCACTAGTAGTAGTGAGAAAAACATCACGGGGTGGTGCGCATTGTATGGGTGTGTGTTACATTAGATTCACTAGTAGCAGTGAGAAAAACATCACGGGGTGGTGCCCATTGTATGGGTCTGTGTTACATTAGATTCACTAGTAGGAGTGAGAAAAACATCACGGGGTGGTGCGCATTGTATGGGTGTGTGTTACATTACATTCACTAGTAGCAGCGAGAAAAACATCACGGGGTGGTGCGCATTGTATGGTTGTGTGTTACATTACATTCACTAGTAGGAGTGAGACAAACATCACGGGGCGGTGCGCATTGTATGGGTGTGTGTTACATTACATTCACTAGTAGGAGTTAGAAAAACATCACGGGGTGGTGCGCATTGTATGGGTGTGTGTTACATTACATTCACTATTAGGAGTGAGAAAAACATCACGGGGTGGTGCGCATTGTATGGGTGTGTGTTACATTAGATTCACTAGTAGGAGTGAGAAAAACATCACGGGGTGGTGTGCATTGTATGGGTGTGTGTTACATTAGATTCACTAGTAGGAGTGAGAAAAACATCACGGGGTGGTGCTTATTGTATGGGTGTGTGTTACATTACATTCACTAGTAGGAGTGAGAAAAACATCACGGGGTGGTGCGCATTGTATGGGAGTGTGTTACATTACATTCACTAGTAGGAGTGAGAAAAACATCACGGGGTGGTGCGCATTGTATGGGTGTGTGTTACATTAGATTCACTAGTAGGAGTGAGAAAAACATCACGGGGTGGTGCGCATTGTATGGGTGTGTGTTACATTAGATTCACTAGTAGGAGTGAGAAAAACATCACAGGGTGGTGCGCATTGTATGGGTGTGTGTTACATTACATTCACTAGTAGGAGTGAGAAAAACCTCACGGGGTGGTGCGCATTTTATGGGTGTGTGTTACATTGGATTCACTAGTAGGAGTGAGAAAAACATCACGGGGTGGTGCGCATTGTATGGGTGTGTGTTACATTGGATTCACTAGTAGGAGTGAGAAAAACATCACGGGGTGGTGCGCATTGTATGGGTGTGTGTTACATTGGATTCACTAGTAGGAGTGAGAAAAACATCACGGGGTGGTGCGCATTGTATGGGTGTGTGTTACATTACATTCACTAGTAGGATTGAGAAAAACATCACGGGGTGGTGCGCATTGTATGGGTGTGTGTTACATTACATTCACTAGTAGCAGTGAGAAAAACATCACGGGGTGGTGCGCATTGTATGGGTGTGTGTTACATTAGATTCACTAGTAGCAGTGAGAAAAACATCACGGGGTGGTGCGCATTGTATAGGTGTGTGTTACATTGGATTCACTAGTAGGAGTGAGAAAAACATCACGGGCTGGTGCGCATTGTATGGGTGTGTGTTACATTAGATTCACTAGTAGCAGTGAGAAAAACATCACGGGTTGGTGCGCATTGTATGGGTGTGTGTTACATTGGATTCACTAGTAGGAGTGAGAAAAACATCACGGGGTGGTGCGCATTGTATGGGTGTGTGTTACATTAGATTCACTAGTAGGAGTGAGAAAAACATCACGGGGTGGTGCGCATTGTATGGGTGTGTGTTACATTAGATTCACTAGTAGGAGTGAGAAAAACATCACGGGGTGGTGCGCATTGTATGGGTGTGTGTTACATTACATTCACTAGTAGGAGTGAGAAAAACATCACGTGGTGGTGCGCATTGTATGGGTGTGTGTTACATTACATTCACTAGTAGGATTGAGAAAAACATCACGGGGTGGTGCGCATTGTATGGGTGTGTGTTACATTACATTCACTAGTAGGATTGAGAAAAACATCACGGGGTGGTGCGCATTGTATGGGTGTGTGTTACATTACATTCACTAGTAGGAGTGAGAAAAACATCACGGGGTGGTGCGCATTGTATGGGTGTGTGTTACATTACATTCACTAGTAGCAGTGAGAAAAACATCACGGGGTGGTGCGCATTGTATGGGTGTGTGTTACATTACATTCACTAGTAGCAGTGAGAAAAACATCACGGGGTGGTGCGCATTGTCTGGGTGTGTGTTACATTACATTCACTAGTAGCAGTGAGAAAAACATCTCGGGGTGGTGCGCATTGTATGGGTGTGTGTTACATTAGATTCACTAGTAGCAGTGAGAAAAACATCACGGGGTGGTTCGCATTGTATGGGTGTGTGTTACATTACATTCACTAGTAGCAGTGAGAAAAACATCACGGGGTGGTGCGCATTGTATGGGTGTGTGCTACATTAGATTCACTAGTAGGAGTGGGAAAAACATCACGGGGTGGTGCGCATTGTATGGGTGTGTGTTACATTACATTCACTAGTAGCAGTGAGAAAAACATCACGGGGTGGTGCGCATTGTATGGGTGTGTGTTACATTATATTCACTAGTAGCAGTGAGAAAAACATCACGGGGTGGTGAGCATTGTATGGGTGTGTGTTACATTACATTCACTAGTAGGAGTGAGAAAAACATCACGGGGTGGTGCGCATTGTATTGGTGTGTGTTACATTACATTCACTAGTAGGAGTTAGAAAAACATCACGGGGTGGTGCGCATTGTATGGGTGTGTGTTACATTACATTCACTAGTAGGAGTGAGCAAAACATCACGGGGTGGTGCGCATTGTATGGGTGTGTGTTACATTAGATTCACTAGTAGGAGTGAGAAAAACATCACGGGGTGGTGCGCATTGTATGGGTGTGTGTTAAATTACATTCACTAGTAGCAGTGAGAAAAACATCACGGGGTGGTGCGCATTGTATGGGTGTGTGTTACATTACATTCACTAGTAGCAGTGAGAAAAACATCAAGGGGTGGTGCGCATTGTATGGGTGTGTGTTACATTACATTCACTAGTAGCAGTGAGAAAAACATCACGGGGTGGTGCGCATTGTATGGGTGTGTGTTACGTTACATTCACTAGTAGCAGTGAGAAAAACATCACGGGGTGGTCCGCATTGTATGGGTGTGTGTTACGTTAGATACACTAGTAGCAGTGAAAAAAACATCACGGGGTGGTGCGCATTGTATGGGTGTGTGTTACATTAGATTCACTAGTAGTAGTGAGAAAAACATCACGGGGTGGTGCGCATTGTATGGGTGTGTGTTACATTAGATTCACTAGTAGCAGTGAGAAAAACATCACGGGGTGGTGCCCATTGTATGGGTCTGTGTTACATTACATTCACTAGTAGCAGTGAGAAAAACATCACGGGGTGGTGCGCATTGTATGGGTGTGTGTTACATTACATTCACTAGTAGCAGCGAGAAAAACATCACGGGGTGGTGCGCATTGTATGGTTGTGTGTTACATTACATTCACTAGTAGGAGTGAGACAAACATCACGGGGTGGTGCGCATTGTATGGGTGTGTGTTACATTACATTCACTAGTAGGAGTTAGAAAAACATCACGGGGTGGTGCGCATTGTATGGGTGTGTGTTACATTACATTCACTAGTAGGAGTGAGAAAAACATCACGGGGTGGTGCGCATTGTATGGGTGTGTGTTACATTAGATTCACTAGTAGGAGTGAAAAAAACATCACGGGGTGGTGTGCATTGTATGGGGGTGTGTTACATTAGATTCACTAGTAGGAGTGAGAAAAACATCACGGGGTGGTGCTTATTGTATGGGTGTGTGTTACATTACATTCACTAGTAGGAGTGAGAAAAACATCACGGGGTGGTGCGCATTGTATGGGAGTGTGTTACATTACATTCACTAGTAGGAGTGAGAAAAACATCACGGGGTGGTGCGCATTGTATGGGTGTGTGTTACATTAGATTCACTAGTAGGAGTGAGAAAAACATCACGGGGTGGTGCGCATTGTATGGGTGTGTGTTACATTAGATTCACTAGTAGGAGTGAGAAAAACATCACAGGGTGGTGCGCATTGTATGGGTGTGTGTTACATTACATTCACTAGTAGGAGTGAGAAAAACCTCACGGGGTGGTGCACATTTTATGGGTGTGTGTTACATTGGATTCACTAGTAGGAGTGAGAAAAACATCACGGGGTGGTGCGCATTGTATGGGTGTGTGTTACATTGGATTCACTAGTAGGAGTGAGAAAAACATCACGGGGTGGTGCGCATTGTATGGGTGTGTGTTACATTGGATTCACTAGTAGGAGTGAGAAAAACATCACGGGGTGGTGCGCATTGTATGGGTGTGTGTTACATTACATTCACTAGTAGGATTGAGAAAAACATCACGGGGTGGTGCGCATTGTATGGGTGTGTGTTACATTACATTCACTAGTAGCAGTGAGAAAAACATCACGGGGTGGTGCGCATTGTATGGGTGTGTGTTACATTAGATTCCCTAGTAGCAGTGAGAAAAACATCACGGGGTGGTGCGCATTGTATAGGTGTGTGTTACATTGGATTCACTAGTAGGAGTGAGAAAAACATCACGGGCTGGTGCGCATTGTATGGGTGTGTGTTACATTAGATTCACTAGTAGCAGTGAGAAAAACATCACGGGTTGGTGCGCATTGTATGGGTGTGTGTTACATTGGATTCACTAGTAGGAGTGAGAAAAACATCACGGGGTGGTGCGCATTATATGGGTGTGTGTTACATTAGATTCACTAGTAGGAGTGAGAAAAACATCACGGGGTGGTGCGCATTGTATGGGTGTGTGTTACATTAGATTCACTAGTAGGAGTGAGAAAAACATCACGGGTTGGTGCGCATTGTATGGGTGTGTGTTACATTACATTCACTAGTAGGAGTGAGAAAAACCTCACGGGGTGGTGCGCATTTTATGGGTGTGTGTTACATTGGATTCACTAGTAGGAGTGAGAAAAACATCACGGAGTGGTGCGCATTGTATGGGTGTGTGTTACATTGGATTCACTAGTAGGAGTGAGAAAAACATCACGGGGTGGTGCGCATTGTATGGGTGTGTGTTACATTGGATTCACTAGTAGGAGTGAGAAAAACATCACGGGGTGGTGCGCATTGTATGGGTGTGTGTTACATTGGATTCACTAGTAGGAGTGAGAAAAACATCACGGGGTGGTGCGCATTGTATGGGTGTGTGTTACATTGGATTCACTAGTAGGAGTGAGAAAAACATCACGGGGTGGTGCGCATTGTATGGGTGTGTGTTACATTAGATTCACTAGTAGGAGTGAGAAAAACATCACGGGGTGGTGCGCATTGTATGGGTGTGTGTTACATTAGATTCACTAGTAGCAGTGAGAAAAACATCACGGGGTGGTGCACATTGTATGGGTGTGTGTTACATTACATTCACTAGTAGCAGTGAGAAAAACATCACAGGGTGGTGCGCATTGTATGGGTGTGTGTTACATTACATTCACTAGTAGGAGTGAGAAAAACATCACGGGGTGGTGCGCATTGTATGGGTGTGTGTTACATTAGATTCACTAGTAGCAGTGAGAAAAACATCACGGGGTGGTCCGCATTGTATGGGTGTGTGTTACATTAGATTCACTAGTAGCAGTGAGAAAAATATCACGGGGTGGTGTGCATTGCATGGGTGTGTGTTACATTACATTCACTAGTAGGAGTGAGAAAAACATCACGGGGTGGTGCACATTGTATGGGTGTGTGTTACATTACATTCACTAGTAGCAGTGAGAAAAACATCACGGGGTGGTGCGCATTGTATGGGTGTGTGTTACATTAGATTCACTAGTAGGAGTGAGAAAAACATCTCTGGGTGGTGCGCATTGTATGGGTGTGTGTTACATTGGATTCACTAATAGGAGTGAGAAAAACATCACGGGGTGGTGCGCATTGTATGGGTGTGTGTTACATGGGATTCACTAGTAGGAGTGAGAAAAACATCACGGGGTGGTGCGCATTGTATGGGTGTGTGTTACATTGGTTTCACTAGTAGGAGTGAGAAAAACATCACGGGGTGGTGCGCATTGTATGGGTGTGTGTTACATTGGATTCACTAGTAGGAGTGAGAAAAACATCACGGGGTGGTGCACATTGTATGGGTGTGTGTTACATTACATTCACTAGTAGCAGTGAGAAAAACATCACGGGGTGGTGCGCATTGTATGGGTGTGTGTTACATTACATTCACTAGTAGCAGTGAGAAAATCATCACGGGGTGGTGCGCATTGTATGGGTGTGTGTTACATTACATTCACTAGTAGCAGTGAGAAAAACAACATGGGGTGGTGCGCATTGTATGGGTGTGTGTTACATTACATTCACTAGTAGCAGTGAGAAAAACATCACGGGGTGGTTCGCATTGTATGCGTGTGTGTTACATTACATTCACTAGTAGCAGTGAGAAAAACATCACGGGGTGGTGCGCATTGTATGGGTGTGTGCTACATTAGATTCACTAGTAGGAGTGGGAAAAACATCACGGGGTTGTGCGCATTGTATGGGTGTGTGTTACATTACATTCACTAGTAGCAGCGAGAAAAACATCACGGGGTGGTGTGCATTGTATGGGTGTGTGCTACATTACATTCACTAGTAGCAGTGAGAAAAACATCACGGGGTGGTGCGCATTGTATGGGTGTGTGTTACATTACATTCACTAGTAGGAGTGAGAAAAACATCACGGGGTGGTGCGCATTGTATGGGTGTGTGTTACATTGGATTCACTAGTAGGAGTGAGAAAAACATCACGGGGTGGTGCGCATTGTATGGGTGTGTGTTACATTAGATTCACTAGTAGGAGTGAGAAAAACATCACAGGGTGGTGCGCATTGTATGGGTGTGTGTTACATTACATTCACTAGTAGGAGTGAGAAAAACCTCACGGGGTGGTGCGCATTTTATGGGTGTGTGTTACATTGGATTCACTAGTAGGAGTGAGAAAAACATCACGGGGTGGTGCGCATTGTATGGGTGTGTGTTACATTGGATTCACTAGTAGGAGTGAGAAAAACATCACGGGGTGGTGCGCATTGTATGGGTGTGTGTTACATTGGATTCACTAGTAGGAGTGAGAAAAACATCACGGGGTGGTGCGCATTGTATGGGTGTGTGTTACATTGCATTCACTAGTAGGATTGAGAAAAACATCACGGGGTGGTGCGCATTGTATGGGTGTGTGTTACATTACATTCACTAGTAGCAGTGAGAAAAACATCACGGGGTGGTGCGCATTGTATGGGTGTGTGTTACATTAGATTCACTAGTAGCAGTGAGAAAAACATCACGGGGTGGTGCGCATTGTATAGGTGTGTGTTACATTGGATTCACTAGTAGGAGTGAGAAAAACATCACGGGCTGGTGCGCATTGTATGGGTGTGTGTTACATTAGATTCACTAGTAGCAGTGAGAAAAACATCACGGGTTGGTGCGCATTGTATGGGTGTGTGTTACATTGGATTCACTAGTAGGAGTGAGAAAAACATCACGGGGTGGTGCGCATTGTATGGGTGTGTGTTACATTAGATTCACTAGTAGGAGTGAGAAAAACATCACGGGGTGGTGCGCATTGTATGGGTGTGTGTTACATTAGATTCACTAGTAGGAGTGAGAAAAACATCACGGGTTGGTGCGCATTGTATGGGTGTGTGTTACATTACATTCACTAGTAGGAGTGAGAAAAACCTCACGGGGTGGTGCGCATTTTATGGGTGTGTGTTACATTGGATTCACTAGTAGGAGTGAGAAAAACATCACGGAGTGGTGCGCATTGTATGGGTGTGTGTTACATTGGATTCACTAGTAGGAGTGAGAAAAACATCACGGGGTGGTGCGCATTGTATGGGTGTGTGTTACATTGGATTCACTAGTATTAGTGAGAAAAACATCACGGGGTGGTGCGCATTGTATGGGTGTGTGTTACATTACATTCACTAGTAGGATTGAGAAAAACATCACGGGGTGGTGTGCATTGTATGGGTGTGTGTTACATTACATTCACTAGTAGGAGTGAGAAAAACATCACGGGGTGGTGCGCATTGTATGGGTGTGTGTTACATTAGATTCACTAGTAGCAGTGAGAAAAACATCACGGGGTGGTGCGCATTGTATAGGTGTGTGTTACATTGGATTCACTAGTAGGAGTGAGAAAAACATCACGGGGTGGTGCGCATTGTATGGGTGTGTGTTACATTGGATTCACTAGTAGGAGTGAGAAAAACATCACGGGGTGGTGCGCATTGTATGGGTGTGTGTTACATTGGATTCACTAGTAGGAGTGAGAAAAACATCACGGGGTGGTGCGCATTGTATGGGTGTGTGTTACATTAGATTCACTAGTAGGAGTGAGAAAAACATCACGGGGTGGTGCGCATTGTATGGGTGTGTGTTACATTAGATTCACTAGTAGCAGTGAGAAAAACATCACGGGGTGGTGCACATTGTATGGGTGTGTGTTACATTACATTCACTAGTAGCAGTGAGAAAAACATCACAGGGTGGTGCGCATTGTATGGGTGTGTGTTACATTACATTCACTAGTAGGAGTGAGAAAAACATCACGGGGTGGTGCGCATTGTATGGGTGTGTGTTACATTAGATTCACTAGTAGCAGTGAGAAAAACATCACGGGGTGGTCCGCATTGTATGGGTGTGTGTTACATTAGATTCACTAGTAGCAGTGAGAAAAATATCACGGGGTGGTGTGCATTGCATGGGTGTGTGTTACATTACATTCACTAGTAGGAGTGAGAAAAACATCACGGGGTGGTGCACATTGTATGGGTGTGTGTTACATTACATTCACTAGTAGCAGTGAGAAAAACATCACGGGGTGGTGCGCATTGTATGGGTGTGTGTTACATTAGATTCACTAGTAGGAGTGAGAAAAACATCTCGGTGTGGTGCGCATTGTATGGGTGTGTGTTACATTGGATTCACTAATAGGAGTGAGAAAAACATCACGGGGTGGTGCGCATTGTATGGGTGTGTGTTACATGGGATTCACTAGTAGGAGTGAGAAAAACATCACGGGGTGGTGCGCATTGTATGGGTGTGTGTTACATTGGTTTCACTAGTAGGAGTGAGAAAAACATCACGGGGTGGTGCGCATTGTATGGGTGTGTGTTACATTGGATTCACTAGTAGGAGTGAGAAAAACATCACGGGGTGGTGCACATTGTATGGGTGTGTGTTACATTACATTCACTAGTAGCAGTGAGAAAAACATCACGGGGTGGTGCGCATTGTATGGGTGTGTGTTACATTACATTCACTAGTAGCAGTGAGAAAAACATCACGGGGTGGTGCGCATTGTATGGGTGTGTGTTACATTACATTCACTAGTAGCAGTGAGAAAAACAACATGGGGTGGTGCGCATTGTATGGGTGTGTGTTACATTACATTCACTAGTAGCAGTGAGAAAAACATCACGGGGTGGTTGGCATTGTATGCGTGTGTGTTACATTACATTCACTAGTAGCAGTGAGAAAAACATCACGGGGTGGTGCGCATTGTATGGGTGTGTGCTACATTAGATTCACTAGTAGGAGTGGGAAAAACATCACGGGGTTGTGCGCATTGTATGGGTGTGTGTTACATTACATTCACTAGTAGCAGCGAGAAAAACATCACGGGGTGGTGTGCATTGTATGGGTGTGTGCTACATTACATTCACTAGTAGCAGTGAGAAAAACATCACGGGGTGGTGCGCATTGTATGGGTGTGTGTTACATTACATTCACTAGTAGGAGTGAGAAAAACATCACGGGGTGGTGCGCATTGTATGGGTGTGTGTTACATTGGATTCACTAGTAGGAGTGAGAAAAACATCACGGGGTGGTGCGCATTGTATGGGTGTGTGTTACATTGGATTCACTAGTAGGAGTGAGAAAAACATCACGGGGTGGTTCGCATTGTATGGGTGTGTGTTACATTACATTCACTAGTAGGATTGAGAAAAACATCACGGGGTGGTGTGCATTGTATGGGTGTGTGTTACATTACATTCACTAGTAGGAGTGAGAAAAACATCACTGGGTGGTGCGCATTGTATGGGTGTGTGTTACATTAGATTCACTAGTAGCAGTGAGAAAAACATCACGGGGTGGTGCGCATTGTATAGGTGTGTGTTACATTGGATTCACTAGTAGGAGTGAGAAAAACATCACGGGGTGGTGCGCATTGTATGGGTGTGTGTTACATTAGATTCACTAGTACCAGTGAGAAAAACATCACGTGGTGGTGCGCATTGTATAGGTGTGTGTTACATTGGATTCACTAGTAGGAGTGAGAAAAACATCACGGGGTGGTGCGCATCGTATGGGTGTGTGTTACATTGGATTCACTAGTAGGAGTGAGAAAAACATCACGGGGTGGTGCGCATTGTATGGGTGTGTGTTACATTGGATTCACTAGTAGGAGTGAGAAAAACATCACGGGGTGGTGCGCATTGTATGGGTGTGTGTTACATTAGATTCACTAGTAGGAGTGAGAAAAACATCACGGGGTGGTGCGCATTGTATGGGTGTGTGTTACATTTGATTCACTAGTAGCAGTGAGAAAAACATCACGGGGTGGTGCACATTGTATGGGTGTGTGTTACATTACATTCACTAGTAGCAGTGAGAAAAACATCACGGGGTGGTGCGCATTGTATGGGTGTGTGTTACATTACATTCACTAGTAGGAGTGAGAAAAACATCACGGGGTGGTGCGCATTGTATGGGTGTGTGTTACATTAGATTCACTAGTAGCAGTGAGAAAAACATCACGGGGTGGTCCGCATTGTATGGGTGTGTGTTACATTAGATTCACTAGTAGGAGTGAGAAAAACATCACTGGGTGGTGCGCATTGTATGGGTGTGTGTTACATTAGATTCACTAGTAGCAGTGAGAAAAACATCACGGGGTGGTGCGCATTGTATAGGTGTGTGTTACATTGGATTCACTAGTAGGAGTGAGAAAAACATCACGGGGTGGTGCGCATTGTATGGGTGTGTGTTACATTAGATTCACTAGTACCAGTGAGAAAAACATCACGTGGTGGTGCGCATTGTATAGGTGTGTGTTACATTGGATTCACTAGTAGGAGTGAGAAAAACATCACGGGGTGGTGCGCATTGTATGGGTGTGTGTTACATTGGATTCACTAGTAGGAGTGAGAAAAACATCACGGGGTGGTGCGCATTGTATGGGTGTGTGTTACATTGGATTCACTAGTAGGAGTGAGAAAAACATCACGGGGTGGTGCGCATTGTATGGGTGTGTGTTACATTAGATTCGCTAGTAGGAGTGAGAAAAACATCACGGGGTGGTGCGCATTGTATGGGTGTGTGTTACATTAGATTCACTAGTAGCAGTGAGAAAAACATCACGGGGTGGTGCGCATTGTATGGGTGTGTGTTACATTACATTCACTAGTAGGAGTGAGAAAAACATCACGGGGTGGTGCGCATTGTATGGGTGTGTGTTACATTAGATTCACTAGTAGCAGTGAGAAAAACATCACGGGGTGGTCCGCATTGTATGGGTGTGTGTTACATTAGATTCACTAGTAGCAGTGAGAAAAATATCACGGGGTGGTGTGCATTGTATGGGTGTGTGTTACATTACATTCACTAGTAGGAGTGAGAAAAACATCACGGGGTGGTGCACATTGTATGGGTGTGTGTTACATTACATTCACTAGTAGCAGTGAGAAAAACATCACGGGGTGGTGCGCATTGTATGGGTGTGTGTTACATTAGATTCACTAGTAGGAGTGAGAAAAACATCTCGGGGTGGTGCGCATTGTATGGGTGTGTGTTACATTGGATTCACTAATAGGAGTGAGAAAAACATCACGGGGTGGTGCGCATTGTATGGGTGTGTGTTACATTGGATTCACTAGTAGGAGTGAGAAAAACATCACGGGGTGGTGCGCATTGTATGGGTGTGTGTTACATTGGTTTCACTAGTAGGAGTGAGAAAAACATCACGGGGTGGTGCGCATTGTATGGGTGTGTGTTACATTGGATTCACTAGTAGGAGTGAGAAAATCATCACGGGGTGGTGCACATTGTATGGGTGTGTGTTACATTACATTCACTAGTAGCAGTGAGAAAAACATCACGGGGTGGTGCGCATTGTATGGGTGTGTGTTACATTACATTCACTAGTAGCAGTGACAAAAACATCACGGGGTGGTGCGCATTGTATGGGTGTGTGTTACATTACATTCACTAGTAGCAGTGAGAAAAACATCATGGGGTGGTGCGCATTGTATGGGTGTGTGTTACATTACTTTCACTAGTAGCAGTGAGAAAAACATCACGGGGTGGTTCGCATTGTATGCATGTGTGTTACATTACATTCACTAGTAGCAGTGAGAAAAACATCACGGGGTGGTGCGCATTGTATGGGTGTGTGCTACATTAGATTCACTAGTAGGAGTGGGAAAAACATCACGGGGTTGTGCGCATTGTATGGGTGTGTGTTACATTACATTCACTAGTAGCAGTGAGAAAAACATCACGGGGTGGTGTGCATTGTATGGGTGTGTGTTACATTACATTCACTAGTAGGAGTGAGAAAAACATCACGGCGGGGTGCGCATTGTATGGGTGTGTGTTACATTACATTCACTATTAGGAGTTAGAAAAACATCACGGGGTGGTGCGCATTGTATGGGTGTGTGTTACATTACATTCACTAGTAGCAGTGAGAAAAACATCACGGGGTGGTGCGCATTGTATGGGTGTGTGTTACATTAGATTCACTAGTAGGAGTGAGGAAAACATCACGGGGTGGTGCGCATTGTATGGGTGTGTGTTAAATTGCATTCACTAGTAGCTGTGAGAAAAACATCATGGGGTGGTGCGCATTGTATGGGTGTGTGTTACATTACATTCACTAGTAGCAGTGAGAAAAACATCACGGGGTGGTGCGCATTGTATGGGTGTGTGTTACATTACATTCACTAGTAGCAGTGAGAAAAACATCACGGGGTGGTGCGCATTGTATGGGTGTTTGTTACGTTACATTCACTAGTAGCAGTGAGAAAAACATCACGGGGTGGTGCGCATTGTATGGGTGTGTGTTACATTGGATTCACTAGTAGGAGTGAGAAAAACATCACGGGGTGGTGCGCATTGTATGGGTGTGTGTTACATTACATTCACTAGTAGGATTGAGAAAAACATCACGGGGTGTTGCGCATTGTATGGGTGTGTGTTACATTACATTCACTAGTAGGAGTGAGAAAAACATCACGGGGTGGTGCGCATTGTATGGGTGTGTGTTACATTAGATTCACTAGTAGCAGTGAGAAAAACATCACGGGGTGGTGCGCATTGTATAGGTGTGTGTTACATTGGATTCACTAGTAGGAGTGAGAAAAACATCACGGGGTGGTGTGCATTGTATGGGTGTGTGTTACATTAGATTCACTAGTAGCAGTGAGAAAAACATCACGGGGTGGTGCGCATTGTATGGGTGTGTGTTACATTGGATTCACTAGTAGGAGTGAGAAAAACATCACGGGGTGGTGCGCATTATATGGGTGTGTGTTACATTAGATTCACTATTAGGAGTGAGAAAAACATCACGGGGTGGTGCGCATTGTATGGTTGAGTGTTACATTAGATTCACTAGTAGGAGTGAGAAAAACATCATGGGTTGGTGCGCATTGTATGGGTGTGTGTTACATTACATTCACTAGTAGCAGTGAGAAAAACATCACGGGGTGGTGCGCATTGTATGGGTGTGTGTTACATTAGATTCACTAGTAGGAGTGAGGAAAACATCACGGGGTGGTGCGCATTGTATGGGTGTGTGTTAAATTGCATTCACTAGTAGCTGTGAGAAAAACATCACGGGGTGGTGCGCATTGTATGGGTGTGTGTTACATTACATTCACTAGTAGCAGTGAGAAAAACATCACGGGGTGGTGCGCATTGTATGGGTGTGTGTTACATTACATTCACTAGTAGCAGTGAGAAAAACATCACGGGGTGGTGCGCATTGTATGGGTGTGTGTTACGTTACATTCACTAGTAGCAGTGAGAAAAACATCACGGGGTGGTGCGCATTGTATGGGTGTGTGTTACATTGGATTCACTAGTAGGAGTGAGAAAAACATCACGGGGTGGTGCGCATTGTATGGGTGTGTGTTACATTACATTCACTAGTAGGATTGAGAAAAACATCACGGGGTGTTGCGCATTGTATGGGTGTGTGTTACATTACATTCACTAGTAGGAGTGAGAAAAACATCACGGGGTGGTGCGCATTGTATGGGTGTGTGTTACATTAGATTCACTAGTAGCAGTGAGAAAAACATCACGGGGTGGTGCGCATTGTATAGGTGTGTGTTACATTGGATTCACTAGTAGGAGTGAGAAAAACATCACGGGGTGGTGTGCATTGTATGGGTGTGTGTTACATTAGATTCACTAGTAGCAGTGAGAAAAACATCACGGGGTGGTGCGCATTGTATGGGTGTGTGTTACATTGGATTCACTAGTAGGAGTGAGAAAAACATCACGGGGTGGTGCGCATTATATGGGTGTGTGTTACATTAGATTCACTATTAGGAGTGAGAAAAACATCACGGGGTGGTGCGCATTGTATGGTTGTGTGTTACATTAGATTCACTAGTAGGAGTGAGAAAAACATCATGGGTTGGTGCGCATTGTATGGGTGTGTGTTACATTACATTCACTAGTAGGATTGAGAAAAACATCACGGGGTGGTGTGCATTGTATGGGTGTGTGTTACATTACATTCACTAGTAGGAGTGAGAAAAACATCACTGGGTGGTGCGCATTGTATGAGTGTGTGTTACATTAGATTCACTAGTAGCAGTGAGAAAAACATCACGGGGTGGTGCGCATTGTATGGGTGTGTGTTACATTAGATTCACTAGTAGGAGTGAGAAAAACATCACGGGGTGGTGCGCATTGTATGGGTGTGTGTTACATTAGATTCACTAGTAGGAGTGAGAAAAACATCACGGGGTGGTGCGCATTGTATGGGTGTGTGTTAAATTACATTCACTAGTAGCAGTGAGAAAAACATCACGGGGTGGTGCGCATTGTATGGGTGTGTGTTACATTACATTCACTAGTAGCAGTGAGAAAAACAGCAAGGGGTGGTGCGCATTGTATGGGTGTGTGTTACATTACATTCACTAGTAGCAGTGAGAAAAACATCACGGGGTGGTGCGCATTGTATGGGTGTGTGTTACGTTACATTCACTCGTAGCAGTGAAAAAAACATCACGGGGTGGTCCGCATTGTATGGGTGTGTGTTACGTTAGATACACTAGTAGCAGTGAAAAAAATATCACGGGGTGGTGCGCATTGTATGGGTGTGTGTTACATTAGATTCACTAGTAGTAGTGAGAAAAACATCACGGGGTGGTGCGCATTGTATGGGTGTGTGTTACATTAGATTCACTAGTAGCAGTGAGAAAAACATCACGGGGTGGTGCCCATTGTATGGGTCTGTGTTACATTACATTCACTAGTAGCAGTGAGAAAAACATCACGGGGTGGTGCGCATTGTATGGGTGTGTGTTACATTACATTCACTAGTAGCAGCGAGAAAAACATCACGGGGTGGTGCGCATTGTATGGTTGTGTGTTACATTACATTCACTAGTAGGAGTGAGACAAACATCACGGGGTGGTGCGCATTGTATGGGTGTGTGTTACATTACATTCACTAGTAGGAGTTAGAAAAACATTACGGGGTAGTGCGCATTGTATGGGTGTGTGTTACATTAGATTCACTAGTAGGAGTGAGAAAAACATCACGGGGTGGTGTGCATTGTATGGGTGTGTGTTACATTAGATTCACTAGTAGGAGTGAGAAAAACATCACGGGGTGGTGCGCATTGTATGGGAGTGTGTTACATTAGATTCACTAGTAGGAGTGAGAAAAACATCACGGGGTGGTGCTTATTGTATGGGTGTGTGTTACATTACATTCACTAGTAGGAGTGAGAAAAACATCACGGGGTGGTGCGCATTGTATGGGTGTGTGTTACATTAGATTCACTAGTAGCAGTGAGAAAAACATCACGGGGTGGTGCGCATTGTATGGGTGTGTGTTACATTGGATTCACTAGTAGGAGTGAGAAAAACATCACGGGGTGGTGCGCATTGTATGGGTGTGTGTTACATTAGATTCACTAGTAGGAGTGAGAAAAACATCACGGGGTGGTGCGCATTGTATGGGTGTGTGTTACATTAGATTCACTAGTAGGAGTGAGAAAAACATCACGGGTTGGTGCGCATTGTATGGGTGTGTGTTACATTACATTCACTAGTAGGAGTGAGAAAAACCTCACGGGGTGGTGCGCATTTTATGGGTGTGTGTTACATTGGATTCACTAGTAGGAGTGAGAAAAACATCACGGAGTGGTGCGCATTGTATGGGTATGTGTTACATTGGATTCACTAGTAGGAGTGAGAAAAACATCACGGGGTGGTGCGCATTGTATGGGTGTGTGTTACATTGGATTCACTAGTAGGAGTGAGAAAAACATCACGGGTTGGTGCGCATTGTATGGGTGTGTGTTACATTACATTCACTAGTAGGAGTGAGAAAAACATCACGGGGTGGTGTGCATTGTATGGGTGTGTGTTACATTACATTCACTAGTAGGAGTGAGAAAAACATCACTGGGTGGTGCGCATTGTATGGGTGTGTGTTACATTAGATTCACTAGTAGCAGTGAGAAAAACATCACGGGGTGGTGCGCATTGTACAGGTGTGTGTTACATTGGATTCACTAGTAGGAGTGAGAAAAACATCACGGGGTGGTGCGCATTGTATGGGTGTGTGTTACATTAGATTCACTAGTCCCAGTGAGAAAAACATCACGTGGTGGTGCGCATTGTATAGGTGTGTGTTACATTGGATTCACTAGTAGGAGTGAGAAAAACATCACGGGGTGGTGCGCATTGTATGGGTGTGTGTTACATTGGATTCACTAGTAGGAGTGAGAAAAACATCACGGGGTGGTGCGCATTGTATGGGTGTGTGTTACATTGGATTCACTAGTAGGAGTGAGAAAAACATCACGGGGTGGTGCGCATTGTATGGGTGTGTGTTACATTAGATTCACTAGTAGGAGTGACAAAAACATCACGGGGTGGTGCGCATTGTATGGGTGTGTGTTACATTAGATTCACTAGTAGCAGTGAGAAAAACATCACGGGGTGGTGCACATTGTATGGGTGTGTGTTACATTACATTCACTAGTAGCAGTGAGAAAAACATCATGGGGTGGTGCGCATTGTATGGGTGTGTGTTACATTACATTCACTAGTAGGAGTGAGAAAAACATCACGGGGTGGTGCGCATTGTATGGGTGTGTGTTACATTAGATTCACTAGTAGCAGTGAGAAAAACATCACGGGGTGGTCCGCATTGTATGGGTGTGTGTTACATTAGATTCACTAGTAGCAGTGAGAAAAATATCACGGGGTGGTGTGCATTGTATGGGTGTGTGTTACATTACATTCACTAGTAGGAGTGAGAAAAACATCACGGGGTGGTGCACATTGTATGGGTGTGTGTTACATTACATTCACTAGTAGCAGTGAGAAAAACATCACGGGGTGGTGCGCATTGTATGGGTGTGTGTTACATTAGATTCAGTAGTAGGAGTGAGAAAAACATCTCGGGGTGGTGCGCATTGTATGGGTGTGTGTTACATTACATTCACTAGTAGGAGTGAGAAAAACCTCACGGGGTGGTGCGCATTTTATGGGTGTGTGTTACATTGGATTCACTAGTAGGAGTGAGAAAAACATCACGGAGTGGTGCGCATTGTATGGGTATGTGTTACATTGGATTCACTAGTAGGAGTGAGAAAAACATCACGGGGTGGTGCGCATTGTATGGGTGTGTGTTACATTGGATTCACTAGTAGGAGTGAGAAAAACATCACGGGGTGGTGCGCATTGTATGGGTGTGTGTTACATTACATTCACTAGTAGGATTGGGAAAAACATCACGGGGTGGTGTGCATTGTATGGGTGTGTGTTACATTACATTCACTAGTAGGAGTGAGAAAAACATCACTGGGTGGTGCGCATTGTATGGGTGTGTGTTACATTAGATTCACTAGTAGCAGTGAGAAAAACATCACGGGGTGGTGTGCATTGTATAGGTGTGTGTTACATTGGATTCACTAGTAGGAGTGAGAAAAACATCACGGGGTGGTGCGCATTGTATGGGTGTGTGTTACATTGGATTCACTAGTAGGAGTGAGAAAAACATCACGGGGTGGTGCGCATTGTATGGGTGTGTGTTACATTGGATTCACTAGTAGGAGTGAGAAAAACATCACGGGGTGGTGCGCATTGTATGGGTGTGTGTTACATTAGATTCACTAGTAGGAGTGAGAAAAACATCACGGGGTGGTGCGCATTGTATGGGTGTGTGTTACATTAGATTCACTAGTAGCAGTGAGAAAAACATCACGGGTTGGTGCACATTGTATGGGTGTGTGTTACATTACATTCACTAGTAGCAGTGAGAAAAACATCACGGGGTGGTGCGCATTGTATGGGTGTGTGTTACATTACATTCACTAGTAGGAGTGAGAAAAACATCACGGGGTGGTGCGCATTGTATGGGTGTGTGTTACATTAGATTCACTAGTAGCAGTGAGAAAAACATCACGGGGTGGTCCGCATTGTATGGGTGTGTGTTACATTAGATTCACTAGTAGCAGTGAGAAAAATATCACGGGGTGGTGTGCATTGTATGGGTGTGTGTTACATTACATTCACTAGTAGGAGTGAGAAAAACATCACGGGGTGGTGCACATTGTATGGGTGTGTGTTACATTACATTCACTAGTAGCAGTGAGAAAAACATCACGGGGTGGTGCGCATTGTATGGGTGTGTGTTACATTAGATTCAGTACTAGGAGTGAGAAAAACATCTCGGGGTGGTGCGCATTGTATGGGTGTGTGTTACATTGGATTCACTAATAGGAGTGAGAAAAACATCACGGGGTGGTGCGCATTGTATGGGTGTGTGTTACATTGGATTTACTAGTAGGAGTGAGAAAAACATCACGGGGTGGTGCGCATTGTATGGGTGTGTGTTACATTGGATTCACTAGTAGGAGTGAGAAAAACATCACGGGGTGGTGCGCATTGTATGGGTGTGTGTTACATTGGATTCACTAGTAGGAGTGAGAAAAACATCACGGGGTGGTGCACATTGTATGGGTGTGTGTTACATTACATTCACTAGTAGCAGTGAGAAAAACATCACGGGGTGGTGCGCATTGTATGGGTGTGTGTTACATTACATTCACTAGTAGCAGTGAGAAAAACATCCCGGGGTGGTGCGCATTGTTGGGTGTGTGTTACATTACATTCACTAGTAGCAGTGAGAAAAACATCATGGGGTGGTGCGCATTGTATGGGTGTGTGTTACATTACATTCACTAGTAGCAGTGAGAAAAACATCACGGGGTGGTTCGCATTGTATGCATGTGTGTTACATTACATTCACTAGTAGCAGTGAGAAAAACATCACAGGGTGGTGCGCATTGTATGGGTGTGTGCTACATTAGATTCACTAGTAGGAGTGGGAAAAACATCACGGGGTTGTGCGCATTGTATGGGTGTGTGTTACATTACATTCACTAGTAGCAGCGAGAAAAACATCACGGGGTGGTGCGCATTGTATGGGTGTGTGTTACATTACATTCACTAGTAGCAGTGAGAAAAACATCACGGGGTGGTGCGCATTGTATGGGTGTGTGTTACATTACATTCACTAGTAGCAGTGAGAAAAACATCACGGGGTGGTGCGCATTGTATGGGTGTGTGTTACATTACATTCACTATTAGGAGTTAGAAAAACATCACGGGGTGGTGCGCATTGTATGGGTGTTTGTTACATTAGATTCACTAGTAGGAGTGAGAAAAACATCACGGGGTGGTGCGCATTGTATGGGTGTGTGTTACATTAGATTCACTAGTAGGAGTGAGGAAAACATCACGGGGTGGTGCGCATTGTATGGGTGTGTGTTATATTACATTCACTAGTAGCAGTGAGAAAAACATCACGGGGTGGTGCGCATTGTATGGGTGTGTGTTACATTACATTCACTAGTAGCAGTGAGAAAAACATCACGGGGTGGTGCGCATTGTATGGGTGTGTGTTACATTACATTCACTAGTAGCAGTGAGAAAAACATCACGGGGTGGTGCGCATTGTATGGGTGTGTGTTACGTTACATTCACTAGTAGCAGTGAGAAAAACATCACGGGGTGGTGCGCATTGTATGGGTGTGTGTTACATTGGATTCACTAGTAGGAGTGAGAAAAACATCACGGGGTGGTGCGCATTGTATGGGTGTGTGTTACATTACATTCACTAGTAGGATTGAGAAAAACATCACGGGGTGGTGCGCATTGTATGGGTGTGTGTTACATTACATTCACTAGTAGGAGTGAGAAAAACATCACGGGGTGGTGCGCATTGTATGGGTGTGTGTTACATTGGATTCACTAGTAGGAGTGAGAAAAACATCACGGGGTGGTGCGCATTATATGGGTGTGTGTTACATTAGATTCACTAGTAGGAGTGAGAAAAACATCACGGGGTGGTGCGCATTGTATGGGTGTGTGTTACATTAGATTCACTAGTAGGAGTGAGAAAAACATCACGGATTGGTGCGCATTGTATGGGTGTGTGTTACATTACATTCACTAGTAGGATTGAGAAAAACATCACGGTGTGGTGTGCATTGTATGGGTGTGTGTTACATTACATTCACTAGTAGGAGTGAGAAAAACATCACTGGGTGGTGCGCATTGTATGAGTGTGTGTTACATTAGATTCACTAGTAGCAGTGAGAAAAACATCACGGGGTGGTGCGCATTGTATAGGTGTGTGTTACATTGGATTCACTAGTAGGAGTGAGAAAAACATCACGGGGTGGTGCGCATTGTATGGGTGTGTGTTACATTAGATTCACTAGTACCAGTGAGAAAAACATCACGTGGTGGTGCGCATTGTATAGGTGTGTGTTACATTGGATTCACTAGTAGGAGTGAGAAAAACATCACGGGGTGGTGCGCATTGTATGTGTGTGTGTTACATTGGATTCACTAGTAGGAGTGAGAAAAACATCACGGGGTGGTGCGCATTGTATGGGTGTGTGTTACATTGGATTCACTAGCAGGAGTGAGAAAAACATCACGGGGTGGTGCGCATTGTATGGGTGTGTGTTACATTACATTCACTAGTAGCAGTGAGAAAAACATCACGGGGTGGTTCGCATTGTATGGGTGTGTGTTACATTAGATTCACTAGTAGGAGTGAGAAAAACATCTCGGGGTGGTGCGCATTGTATGGGTGTGTGTTACATTGGATTCACTAGTAGGAGTGAGAAAAACATCACGGGGTGGTGCGCATTGTATGGGTGTGTGTTACATTGGATTCACTAGTAGGAGTGAGAAAAACATCACGGGGTGGTGCGCATTGTATGGGTGTGTGTTACATTGGATTCACTAGTAGGAGTGAGAAAAACATCACGGGGTGGTGCGCATTGTATGGGTGTGTGTTACATTGGATTCACTAGTAGGAGTGAGAAAAACATCACGGGGTGGTGCACATTGTATGGGTGTGTGTTACATTACATTCACTAGTAGCAGTGAGAAAAACATCACGGGGTGGTGCGCATTGTATGGGTGTGTGTTACATTACATTCACTAGTAGCAGTGAGAAAAACATCACGGGGTGGTGCGCATTGTATGGGTGTGTGTTACATTACATTCACTAGTAGCAGTGAGAAAAACATCATGGGGTGGTGCGCATTGTATGGGTGTGTGTTACATTACATTCACTAGTAGGATTGAGAAAAACATCACGGGGTGGTGCGCATTGTATGGGTGTGTGTTACATTACATTCACTAGTAGGATTGAGAAAAACATCACGGGGTGGTGCGCATTGTATGGGTGTGTGCTACATTAGATTCACTAGTAGGAGTGGGAAAAACATCACGGGGTTGTGCGCATTGTATGGGTGTGTGTTACATTACATTCACTAGTAGCAGCGAGAAAAACATCACGGGGTGGTGCGCATTGTATGCGTGTGTGTTACATTACATTCACTAGTAGCAGTGAGAAAAACATCACGGGGTGGTGCGCATTGTATGGGTGTGTGTTACATTACATTCACTATTAGGAGTTAGAAAAACATCACGGGGTGGTGCGCATTGAATGGGTGTGTGTTACATTACATTCACTAGTAGGAGTGAGAAAAACATCACGGGGTGGTGCGCATTGTATGGGTGTGTGTTACATTAGATTCACTAGTAGGAGTGAGGAAAACATCACGGGGTGGTGCGCATTGTATGGGTGTGTGTTAAATTACATTCACTAGTAGCAGTGAGAAAAACATCACGGGGTGGTGCGCATTGTATGGGTGTGTGTTACATTACATTCACTAGTAGCAGTGAGAAAAACATCACGGGGTGGTGCGCATTGTATGGGTGTGTGTTACATTACATTCACTAGTAGCAGTGAGAAAAACATCACGGGGTGGTGCGCATTGTATGGGTGTGTGTTACGTTACATTCACTAGTAGCAGTGAGAAAAACATCACGGGGTGGTCCGGATTGTATGGGTTTGTGTTACGTTAGATTCACTAGTAGGAGTGAGAAAAACATCACGGGGTGGTGCGCATTGTATGGGTGTGTGTTACATTAGATTCACTAGTAGCAGTGAGAAAAACATCACGGGGTGGTGCGCATTGTATGGGTGTGTGTTACATTACATTCACTAGTAGCAGTGAGAAAAACATCACGGGGTGGTGCGCATTGTATGGGTCTGTGTTACATTACATTCACTAGTAGCAGTGAGAAAAACATCACGGGGTTGTGCGCATTGTATGGGTGTGTGTTACATTACATTCACTAGTAGCAGTGAGAAAAACATCACGGGGTGGTGCGCATTGTATGGTTGTGTGTTACATTACATTCACTAGTAGGAGTGAGACAAACATCACGGGGTGGTGCGCATTGTATGGGTGTGTGTTACATTACATTCACTAGTAGGAGTTAGAAAAACATCACGGGGTGGTGCGCATTGTATGGGTGTGTGTTACATTACATTCACTAGTAGGAGTGAGAAAAACATCACGGGGTGGTGCGCATTGTATGGGTGTGTGTTACATTAGATTCACTAGTAGGAGTGAGAAAAACATCACGGGGTGGTGCGCATTGTATGGGTGTGTGTTACATTACATTCACTAGTAGCAGTGAGAAAAACATCACGGGGTGGTGCGCATTGTATGGGTGTGTGTTACATTACATTCACTAGTAGGAGTGAGAAAAACATCACGGTGTGGTGCGCATTGTATGGGTGTGTGTTACATTACATTCACTAGTAGGAGTGAGAAAAACATCACGGGGTGGTGCGCATTTTATGGGTGTGTGTTACATTACATTCACTAGTAGGAGTGAGAAAAACATCACGGGGTGGTGCGCATTGTATAGGTGTGTGTTACATTAGATTCACTAGTAGGAGTGAGAAAAACATCACGGGGTGGTGCGCATTGTATGGGTGTGTGTTACATTAGATTCACTAGTAGGAGTGAGAAAAACATCACGGGGTGGTGCGCATTGTATGGGTGTGTGTTACATTACATTCACTAGTAGGAGTGAGAAAAACCTCATGGGGCGGTGAGCATTGTATGGGTGTGTGTTACATTGGATTCACTAGTAGGAGTGAGAAAAACCTCACGGGGTGGTGCGCATTGTATGGGTGTGTGTTACATTGGATTCACTAGTAGGAGTGAGAAAAACATCACGGGGTGGTTCGCATTGTATGGGTGTGTGTTACATTACATTCACTAGTAGCAGTGAGAAAAACATCACGGGGTGGTGCGCATTGTATGGGTGTGTGCTACATTAGATTCACTAGTAGGAGTGGGAAAAACATCACGGGGTGGTGCGCATTGTATGGGTGTGTGTTACATTACATTCACTAGTAGCAGTGAGAAAAACATCACGGGGTGGTGCGCATTGTATGGGTGTGTGTTACATTATATTCACTAGTAGCAGTGAGAAAAACATCACGGGGTGGTGAGCATTGTATGGGTGTGTGTTACATTACATTCACTAGTAGGAGTGAGAAAATCATCACGTGGTGGTGCGCATTGTATGGGTGTGTGTTACATTACATTCACTATTAGGAGTTAGAAAAACATCACGGGGTGGTGCGCATTGTATGGGTGTGTGTTACATTACATTCACTAGTAGGAGTGAGAAAAACATCACGGGGTGGTGCGCATTGTATGGGTGTGTGTTACATTACATTCACTAGTAGGAGTGAGAAAAACATCACGGGGTGGTGCGCATTGTATGGGTGTGTGTTAAATTACATTCACTAGTAGCAGTGAGAAAAACATCACGGGGTGGTGCGCATTGTATGGGTGTGTGTTACATTACATTCACTAGTAGCAGTGAGAAAAACACCACGGGGTGGTGCGCATTGTATGGGTGTGTGTTACATTACATTCACTAGTAGCAGTGAGAAAATCATCACGGTGTGGTGCGCATTGTATGGGTGTGTGTTACGTTACATTCACTAGTAGCAGTGAGAAAAACATCACGGGGTGGTCCGCATTGTATGGTTGTGTGTTACGTTAGATTCACTAGTAGCAGTGAAAAAAACATCACGGGGTGGTGCGCATTGTATGGGTGTGTGTTACATTAGATTCACTAGTAGTAGTGAGAAAAACATCACGGGGTGGTGCGCATTGTATGGGTGTGTGTTACATTAGATTCACTAGTACCAGTGAGAAAAACATCACGGGGTGGTGCGCATTGTATGGGTCTGTGTTACATTACATTCACTAGTAGCAGTGAGGAAAACATCACGGGGTGGTGCGCATTGTATGGGTGTGTGTTACATTACATTCACTAGTAGCAGTGAGAAAAACATCACGGGGTGGTGTGCATTGTATGGGTGTGTGTTACATTAGATTCACTAGTAGGAGTGAGAAAAACATCACGGGGTGGTGCGCATTGTATGGGTGTGTGATACATTACATTCACTAGTAGGAGTGAGACAAACATCACGGGGTGGTGCGCATTGTATGGGTGTGTGTTACATTACATTCACTAGTAGGAGTTAGAAAAACATCACGGGGTGGTGCGCATTGTATGGGTGTGTGTTACATTACATTCACTAGTAGGAGTGAGAAAAACATCACGGGGTGGTGCGCATTGCATGGGTGTGTGTTACATTACATTCACTAGTAGGAGTGAGAAAAACATCACGGGGTGGTGCGCATTGTATGGGTGTGTGTTACATTACATTCACTAGTAGGAGTGAGAAAAACATCACGGGGTGGTGCGCATTGTATGGGTGTGTGTTACATTACATTCACTAGTAGGAGTGAGAAAAACATCACGGGGTGGTGCGCATTTTATGGGTGTGTGTTACATTACATTCACTAGTAGGAGTGAGAAAAACATCACGGGGTGGTGCGCATTGTATAGGTGTGTGTTACATTAGATTCACTAGTAGGAGTGAGAAAAACATCACGGGGTGGTGCGCATTGTATGGGTGTGTGTTACATTAGATTCACTAGTAGGAGTGGGAAAAACATCACGGGGTTGTGCGCATTGTATGGGTGTGTGTTACATTACATTCACTAGTAGCAGCGGGAAAAACATCACGGGGTGGTGCGCATTGTATGGGTGTGTGTTACATTACATTCACTAGTAGCAGTGAGAAAAACATCACGGGGTGGTGCGCATTGTATGGGTGTGTGTTACATTACATTCACTAGTAGGAGTGAGAAAAACATCACGGGGTGGTGCGCATTGTATGGGTGTGTGTTACATTACATTCACTAGTAGGAGTTAGAAAAACATCACGGGGTGGTGCGCATTGTATGGGTGTGTGTTACATTACATTCACTAGTAGGAGTGAGAAAAACATCACGGGGTGGTGCGCATTGTATGGGTGTGTGTTACATTAGATTCACTAGTAGGAGTGAGGAAAACATCACGGGGTGGTGCGCATTGTATGGGTGTGTGTTAAATTACATTCACTAGTAGCAGTGAGAAAAACATCACGGGGTGGTGCGCATTGTATGGGTCTGTGTTACATTACATTCACTAGTAGCAGTGAGAAAAACATCACAGGGTGGTGCGGATTGTATGGGTGTGTGTTACATTACATTCACTAGTAGCAGTGAGAAAAACATCACGGGGTGGTGCGCATTGTATGGGTGTGTGTTACGTTACATTCACTAGTAGCAGTGAGAAAAACATCACGGGGTGGTGCGCATTGTATGGCTGTGTGTTACATTGGATTCACTAGTAGGAGTGAGAAAAACATCACGGGGTGGTGCGCATTGTATGGGTGTGTGTTACATTACATTCACTAGTAGGATTGAGAAAAACATCACGGGGTGGTGCGCATTGTATGGGTGTGTGTTACATTACATTCACTAGTAGGAGTGAGAAAAACATCACGGGGTGGTGCGCATTGTATGGGTGTGTGTTACATTACATTCACTAGTAGGAGTGAGAAAAACATCACGGGGTGGTGCGCATTGTATGGGTGTGTGTTAAATTACATTCACTAGTAGCAGTGAGAAAAACATCACGGGGTGGTGCGCATTGTATGGGTGTGTGTTACATTACATTCACTAGTAGCAGTGAGAAAAACATCACGGGGTGGTGCGCATTGTATGGGTGTGTGTTACATTACATTCACTAGTAGCAGTGAGAAAATCATCACGGTGTGGTGCGCATTGTATGGGTGTGTGTTACGTTACATTCACTAGTAGCAGTGAGAAAAACATCACGGGGTGGTCCGCATTGTATGGTTGTGTGTTACGTTAGATTCACTAGTAGCAGTGAAAAAAAACATCACGGGGTGGTGCGCATTGTATGGGTGTGTGTTACATTAGATTCACTAGTAGTAGTGAGAAAAACATCACGGGGTGGTGCGCATTGTATGGGTGTGTGTTACATTAGATTCACTAGTAGCAGTGAGAAAAACATCACGGGGTGGTGCGCATTGTATGGGTCTGTGTTACATTACATTCACTAGTAGCAGTGAGGAAAACATCACGGGGTGGTGCGCATTGTATGGGTGTGTGTTACATTACATTCACTAGTAGCAGTGAGAAAAACATCACGGGGTGGTGCGCATTGTATGGTTGTGTGTTACATTACATTCACTAGTAGGAGTGAGACAAACATCACGGGGTGGTGCGCATTGTATGGGTGTGTGTTACATTACATTCACTAGTAGGAGTTAGAAAAACATCACGGGGTGGTGCGCATTGTATGGGTGTGTGTTACATTACATTCACTAGTAGGAGTGAGAAAAACATCACGGGGTGGTGCGCATTGTATGGGTGTGTGTTACATTAGATTCACTAGTAGGAGTGAGAAAAACACACGGGGTGGTGGGCATTGTATGGGTGTGTGTTACATTAGATTCACTAGTAGGAGTGAGAAAAACATCACGGGGTGGTGCGCATTGTATGGGTGTGTGATACATTACATTCACTAGTAGGAGTGAGACAAACATCACGGGGTGGTGCGCATTGTATGGGTGTGTGTTACATTACATTCACTAGTAGGAGTTAGAAAAACATCACGGGGTGGTGCGCATTGTATGGGTGTGTGTTACATTACATTCACTAGTAGGAGTGAGAAAAACATCACGGGGTGGTGCGCATTGTATGGGTGTGTGTTACATTAGATTCACTAGTAGGAGTGAGAAAAACATCACGGGGTGGTGCGCATTGTATGGGTGTGTGTTACATTACATTCACTAGTAGCAGTGAGAAAAACATCACGGGGTGGTGCGCATTGTATGGGTGTGTGTTACATTACATTCACTAGTAGGAGTGAGAAAAACATCACGGGGTGGTGCGCATTGTATGGGTGTGTGTTAATTACATTCACTAGTAGGAGTGAGAAAAACATCACGGGGTGGTGCGCATTTTATGGGTGTGTGTTACATTACATTCACTAGTAGGAGTGAGAAAAACATCACGGGGTGGTGCGCATTGTATAGGTGTGTGTTACATTAGATTCACTAGTAGGAGTGAGAAAAACATCACGGGGTGGTGCGCATTGTATGGGTGTGTGTTACATTAGATTCTCTAGTAGGAGTGGGAAAAACATCACGGGGTTGTGCGCATTGTATGGGTGTGTGTTACATTGCATTCACTAGTAGCAGCGGGAAAAACATCACGGGGTGGTGCGCATTGTATGGGTGTGTGTTACATTACATTCACTAGTAGCAGTGAGAAAAACATCACGGGGTGGTGCGCATTGTATGGGTGTGTGTTACATTACATTCACTAGTAGGAGTGAGAAAAACATCACGGGGTGGTGCGCATTGTATGGGTGTGTGTTACATTACATTCACTAGTAGGAGTTAGAAAAACATCACGGGGTGGTGCGCATTGTATGGGTGTGTGTTACATTACATTCACTAGTAGGAGTGAGAAAAACATCACGGGGTGGTGCGCATTGTATGGGTGTGTGTTACATTAGATTCACTAGTAGGAGTGAGGAAAACATCACGGGGTGGTGCGCATTGTATGGGTGTGTGTTAAATTACATTCACTAGTAGCAGTGAGAAAAACATCACGGGGTGGTGCGCATTGTATGGGTCTGTGTTACATTACATTCACTAGTAGCAGTGAGAAAAACATCACAGGGTGGTGTGCATTGTATGGGTGTGTGTTACATTACATTCACTAGTAGCAGTGAGAAAAACATCACGGGGTGGTGCGCATTGTATGGGTGTGTGTTACGTTACATTCACTAGTAGCAGTGAGAAAAACATCACGGGGTGGTGCGCATTGTATGGCTGTGTGTTACATTGGATTCACTAGTAGGAGTGAGAAAAACATCACGGGGTGGTGCGCATTGTATGGGTGTGTGTTACATTACATTCACTAGTAGGATTGAGAAAAACATCACGGGGTGGTGCGCATTGTATGGGTGTGTGTTACATTACATTCACTAGTAGGAGTGAGAAAAACATCACGGGGTGGTGCGCATTGTATGAGTGTGTGTTACATTGGATTCACTAGTAGGAGTGAGAAAAACATCACGGGGTGGTGCGCATTATATGGGTGTGTGTTACATTAGATTCACTAGTAGGAGTGAGAAAAACATCACGGGGTGGTGCGCATTGTATGGGTGTGTGTTACATTAGATTCACTAGTAGGAGTGAGAAAAACATCACGGATTGGTGCGCATTGTATGGGTGTGTGTTACATTACATTCACTAGTAGGATTGAGAAAAACATCACGGTGTGGTGTGCATTGTATAGGTGTGTGTTACATTGGATTCACTAGTAGGAGTGAGAAAAACATCACGGGGTGGTGCGCATTGTATGGGTGTGTGTTACATTAGATTCACTAGTACCAGTGAGAAAAACATCACGTGGTGGTGCGCATTGTATAGGTGTGTGTTACATTGGATTCACTAGTAGGAGAGAGAAAAACATCACGGGGTGGTGCGCATTGTATGTGTGTGTGTTACATTGGATTCACTAGTAGGAGTGAGAAAAACATCACGGGGTGGTGCGCATTGTATGGGTGTGTGTTACATTGGATTCACTAGTAGGAGTGAGAAAAACATCACGGGGTGGTGCGCATTGTATGGGTGTGTGTTACATTACATTCACTAGTAGGAGTGAGAAAAACATCACGGGGTGGTGCGCATTGTATGGGTGTGTGTTACATTAGATTCACTAGTAGCAGTGAGAAAAACATCACGGGGTGGTGCACATTGTATGGGTGTGTGTTACATTACATTCACTAGTAGCAGTGAGAAAAACATCACGGGGTGGTGCGCATTGTATGGGTGTGTGTTACATTACATTCACTAGTAGGAGTGAGAAAAACATCAAGGGGTGGTGCGCATTGTATGGGTGTGTGTTACATTAGATTCACTAGTAGCAGTGACAAAAACATCACGGGGTGGTCCGCATTGTTTGGGTGTGTGTTACATTAGATTCACTAGTAGCAGTGAGAAAAATATCACGGGGTGGTGTGCATTGTATGGGTGTGTGTTGCATTACATTCACTAGTAGGAGTGAGAAAAACATCCCGGGGTGGTGCACATTGTATGGGTGTGTGTTACATTAGATTCACTAGTAGCAGTGAGAAAAACATCACGGGGTGGTGCGCATTGTATGGGTGTGTGTTACATTAGATTCACTAGTAGGAGTGAGAAAAACATCTCGGGGTGGTGCGCATTGTATGGGTGTGTGTTACATTGGATTCACTAGTAGGAGTGAGAAAAACATCACGGGGTGGTGCGCATTGTATGGGTGTGTGTTACATTGGATTCACTAGTAGGAGTGAGAAAAACATCACGGGGTGGTGCGCATTGTATGGGTGTGTGTTACATTGGATTCACTAGTAGGAGTGAGAAAAACATCCCGGGGTGGTGCACATTGTATGGGTGTGTGTTACATTACATTCACTAGTAGCAGTGAGAAAAACATCACGGGGTGGTGCGCATTGTATGGGTGTGTGTTACATTGGATTCACTAGTAGGAGTGAGAAAAACATCACGGGGTGGTGCGCATTGTATGGGTGTGTGTTACATTACATTCACTAGTAGGATTGAGAAAAACATCACGGGGTGGTGCGCATTGTATGGGTGTGTGTTACATTACATTCACTAGTAGGAGTGAGAAAAACATCACGGGGTGGTGCGCATTGTATGAGTGTGTGTTACATTGGATTCACTAGTAGGAGTGAGAAAAACATCACGGGGTGGTGCGCATTATATGGGTGTGTGTTACATTAGATTCACTAGTAGGAGTGAGAAAAACATCACGGGGTGGTGCGCATTGTATGGGTGTGTGTTACATTAGATTCACTAGTAGGAGTGAGAAAAACATCACGGATTGGTGCGCATTGTATGGGTGTGTGTTACATTACATTCACTAGTAGGATTGAGAAAAACATCACGGTGTGGTGTGCATTGTATGGGTGTGTGTTACATTACATTCACTAGTAGGAGTGAGAAAAACATCACTGGGTGGTGCGCATTGTATGAGTGTGTGTTACATTAGATTCACTAGTAGCAGTGAGAAAAACATCACGGGGTGGTGCGCATTGTATAGGTGTGTGTTACATTGGATTCACTAGTAGGAGTGAGAAAAACATCACGGGGTGGTGCGCATTGTATGGGTGTGTGTTACATTAGATTCACTAGTACCAGTGAGAAAAACATCACGTGGTGGTGCGCATTGTATAGGTGTGTGTTACATTGGATTCACTAGTAGGAGAGAGAAAAACATCACGGGGTGGTGCGCATTGTATGTGTGTGTGTTACATTGGATTCACTAGTAGGAGTGAGAAAAACATCACGGGGTGGTGTGCATTGTATGGGTGTGTGTTACATTGGATTCACTAGTAGGAGTGAGAAAAACATCACGGGGTGGTGCGCATTGTATGGGTGTGTGTTACATTACATTCACTAGTAGGAGTGAGAAAAACATCACGGGGTGGTGCGCATTGTATGGGTGTGTGTTACATTAGATTCACTAGTAGCAGTGAGAAAAACATCACGGGGTGGTGCACATTGTATGGGTGTGTGTTACATTACATTCACTAGTAGCAGTGAGAAAAACATCACGGGGTGGTGCGCATTGTAAGGGTGTGTGTTACATTACATTCACTAGTAGGAGTGAGAAAAACATCAAGGGGTGGTGCGCATTGTATGGGTGTGTGTTACATTAGATTCACTAGTAGCAGTGACAAAAACATCACGGGGTGGTCCGCATTGTATGGGTGTGTGTTACATTAGATTCACTAGTAGCAGTGAGAAAAATATCACGGGGTGGTGTGCATTGTATGGGTGTGTGTTGCATTACATTCACTAGTAGGAGTGAGAAAAACATCCCGGGGTGGTGCACATTGTATGGGTGTGTGTTACATTACATTCACTAGTAGCAGTGAGAAAAACATCACGGGGTGGTGCGCATTGTATGGGTGTGTGTTACATTAGATTCACTAGTAGGAGTGAGAAAAACATCTCGGGGTGGTGCGCATTGTATGGGTGTGTGTTACATTGGATTCACTAGTAGGAGTGAGAAAAACATCACGGGGTTGTGCGCATTGTATGGGTGTGTGTTACATTGGATTCACTAGTAGGAGTGAGAAAAACATCACGGGGTGGTGCGCATTGTATGGGTGTGTGTTACATTGGATTCACTAGTAGGAGTGAGAAAAACATCAAGGGGTGGTGCGCATTGTATGGGTGTGTGTTACATTAGATTCACTAGTAGCAGTGAGAAAAACATCACGGGGTGGTGCGCATTGTATGGGTGTGTGTTACATTACATTCACTAGTAGCAGTGAGAAAAACATCACGGGGTGGTGCGCATTGTATGGGTGTGTGTTACATTACATTCACTAGTAGCAGTGAGAAAAACATCATGGGGTGGTGCGCATTGTAAGGGTGTGTGTTACATTACATTCACTAGTAGCAGTGAGAAAAACATCACGGGGTGGTGCGCATTGTATGGGTGTGTGTTACATTACATTCACTAGTAGCAGTGAGAAAAACATCATGGGGTGTTGCGCATTGTATGGGTGTGTGTTACATTACATTCACTAGTAGCAGTGAGAAAAACATCACGGGGTGGTGCGCATTGTATGGGTGTGTGTTACATTACATTCACTAGTAGGAGTGAGAAAAACATCACGGGGTGGTGCGCATTGTATGGGTGTGTGTTACATTAGATTCACTAGTAGGAGTGAGAAAAACATCACGGGGTGGTGCGCATTGTATGGGTGTGTGTTACATTACATTCACTAGTAGCAGTGAGAAAAACATCACGGGGTGGTGCGCATTGTATGGGTGTGTGTTACATTACATTCACTAGTAGCAGTGAGAAAAACATCACGGGGTGGTGCGCATTGTATGGGTGTGTGTTACGTTACATTCACTAGTAGCAGTGAGAAAAACATCATGGGGTGGTCCGGATTGTATGGGTTTGTGTTACGTTAGATTCACTAGTAGCAGTGAGAAAAACATCACGGGGTGGTGCGCATTGTATGGGTGTGTGTTACATTACATTCACTAGTAGGAGTGAGAAAAACATCACGGGGTGGTGCGCATTGTATGGGTGTGTGTTACATTAGATTCACTAGTAGGAGTGAGAAAAACATCACGGGGTGGTGCGCATTGTATGGGTGTGTGTTACATTACATTCACTAGTAGCAGTGAGAAAAACATCACGGGGTGGTGCGCATTGTATGGGTGTGTGTTACATTACATTCACTAGTAGGAGTGAGAAAAACATCACTGTGTGGTGCGCATTGTATGGGTGTGTGTTACATTACATTCACTAGTAGGAGTGAGAAAAACATCACGGGGTGGTGCGCATTTTATGGGTGTGTGTTACATTACATTCACTAGTAGGAGTGAGAAAAACATCACGGGGTGGTGCGCATTGTATAGGTGTGTGTTACATTAGATTCACTAGTAGGAGTGAGAAAAACATCACGGGGTGGTGCGCATTGTATGGGTGTGTGTTACATTAGATTCACTAGTAGGAGTGAGAAAAACATCACGGGGTGGTGCGCATTGTATGGGTGTGTGTTACATTACATTCACTAGTAGGAGTGAGAAAAACCTCATGGGGTGGTGCGCATTGTATGGGTGTGTGTTACATTGGATTCACTAGTAGGAGTGAGAAAAACATCACGGGGTGGTTCGCATTGTATGGGTGTGTGTTACATTACATTCACTAGTAGCAGTGAGAAAAACATCACGGGGTGGTGCACATTGTATGGGTGTGTGCTACATTAGATTCACTAGTAGGGGTGGGAAAAACATCACGGGGTGGTGCGCATTGTATGGGTGTGTGTTACATTACATTCACTAGTAGCAGTGAGAAAAACATCACGGGGTGGTGCGCATTGTATGGGTGTGTGTTACATTATATTCACTAGTAGCAGTGAGAAAAACATCACGGGGTGGTGAGCATTGTATGGGTGTGTGTTACATTACATTCACTAGTAGGAGTGAGAAAATCATCACGGGGTGTAGCATTGTATGGGTCTGTGTTACATTACATTCACTATTAGGTGTTAGAAAAACATCACGGGGTGGTGCGCATTGTATGGGTGTGTGTTACATTACATTCACTAGTAGGAGTGAGAAAAACATCACGGGGTGGTGCGCACTGTATGGGTGTGTGTTACATTAGATTCACTAGTAGGAGTGAGGAAAACATCACGGGGTGGTGCGCATTGTATGGGTGTGTGTTAAATTACATTCACTAGTAGCAGTGAGAAAAACATCACGGGGTGGTGCGCATTGTATGGGTGTGTGTTACATTACATTCACTAGTAGCAGTGAGAAAAACATCACGGGGTGGTGCGCATTGTATGGGTGTGTGTTACATTACATTCACTAGTAGCAGTGAGAAAAACATCACGGGGTGGTGCGCATTGTATGGGTGTGTGTTACGTTACATTCACTAGTAGCAGTGAGAAAAACATCACGGGGTGGTCCGGATTGTATGGGTTTGTGTTACGTTAGATTCACTAGTAGCAGTGAGAAAAACATCACGGGGTGGTGCGCATTGTATGGGTGTGTGTTACATTAGATTCACTAGTAGCAGTGAGAAAAACATCACGGGGTGGTGCGCATTGTATGGGTGTGTGTTACATTACATTCACTAGTAGCAGTGAGAAAAACATCACGGGGTGGTGCGCATTGTATGGGTCTGTGTTACATTACATTCACTAGTAGCAGTGAGAAAAACATCACGGGGTTGTGCGCATTGTATGGGTGTGTGTTACATTACATTCACTAGTAGCAGTGAGAAAAACATCACGGGGTGGTGCGCATTGTATGGTTGTGTGTTACATTACATTCACTAGTAGGAGTGAGACAAACATCACGGGGTGGTGCGCATTGTATGGGTTGTGTTACATTACATTCACTAGTAGGAGTTAGAAAAACATCACGGGGTGGTGCGCATTGTATGGGTGTGTGTTACATTACATTCACTAGTAGGAGTGAGAAAAACATCACGGGGTGGTGCGCATTGTATGGGTGTGTGTTACATTAGATTCACTAGTAGGAGTGAGAAAAACATCACGGGGTGGTGCGCATTGTATGGGTGTGTGTTACATTACATTCACTAGTAGCAGTGAGAAAAACATCACGGGGTGGTGCGCATTGTATGGGTGTGTGTTACATTACATTCACTAGTAGGAGTGAGAAAAACATCACGGTGTGGTGCGCATTGTATGGGTGTGTGTTACATTACATTCACTAGTAGGAGTGAGAAAAACATCACGGGGTGGTGCGCATTTTATGGGTGTGTGTTACATTACATTCACTAGTAGGAGTGAGAAAAACATCACGGGGTGGTGCGCATTGTATAGGTGTGTGTTACATTAGATTCACTAGTAGGAGTGAGAAAAACATCACGGGGTGGTGCGCATTGTATGGGTGTGTGTTACATTAGATTCACTAGTAGGAGTGAGAAAAACATCACGGGGTGGTGCGCATTGTATGGGTGTGTGTTACATTACATTCACTAGTAGGAGTGAGAAAAACCTCATGGGGTGGTGCGCATTGTATGGGTGTGTGTTACATTGGATTCACTAGTAGGAGTGAGAAAAACATCACGGGGTGGTTCGCATTGCATGGGTGTGTGTTACATTACATTCACTAGTAGCAGTGAGAAAAACATCACGGGGTGGTGCGCATTGTATGGGTGTGTGCTACATTAGATTCACTAGTAGGAGTGGGAAAAACATCACGGGGTGGTGCGCATTGTATGGGTGTGTGTTACATTACATTCACTAGTAGCAGTGAGAAAAACATCACGGGGTGGTGCGCATTGTATGGGTGTGTGTTACATTATATTCACTAGTAGCAGTGAGAAAAACATCACGGGGTGGTGAGCATTGTATGGGTGTGTGTTACATTACATTCACTAGTAGGAGTGAGAAAATCATCACGGGGTGGTGCGCATTGTATGGGTGTGTGTTACATTACATTCACTATTAGGAGTTAGAAAAACATCACGGGGTGGTGCGCATTGTATGGGTGTGTGTTACATTACATTCACTAGTAGGAGTGAGAAAAACATCACGGGGTGGTGCACATTGTATGGGTGTGTGTTACATTACATTCACTAGTAGGAGTGAGAAAAACATCACGGGGTGGTGCGCATTGTATGGGTGTGTGTTAAATTACATTCACTAGTAGCAGTGAGAAAAACATCACGGGGTGGTGCGCATTGTATGGGTGTGTGTTACATTACATTCACTAGTAGCAGTGAGAAAAACATCACGGGGTGGTGCGCATTGTATGGGTGTGTGTTGCATTACATTCACTAGTAGCAGTGAGAAAATCATCACGGTGTGGTGCGCATTGTATGGGTGTGTGTTACGTTACATTCACTAGTAGCAGTGAGAAAAACATCACGGGGTGGTCCGCATTGTATGGTTGTGTGTTACGTTAGATTCACTAGTAGCAGTGAAAAAAACATCACGGGGTGGTGCGCATTGTATGGGTGTGTGTTACATTAGATTCACTAGTAGTAGTGAGAAAAACATCACTGGGTGGTGCGCATTTATGGGTGTGTGTTACATTAGATTCACTAGTAGCAGTGAGAAAAACATCACGGGGTGGTGCGCATTGTATGGGTCTGTGTTACATTACATTCACTAGTAGCAGTGAGGAAAACATCACGGGGTTTTGCGCATTGTATGGGTGTGTGTTACATTACATTCACTAGTAGCAGTGAGAAAAACATCACGGGGTGGTGCGCATTGTATGGTTGTGTGTTACATTACATTCACTAGTAGGAGTGAGACAAACATCACAGGGTCGTGCGCATTGTATGGGTGTGTTTTACATTACATTCACTAGTAGGAGTTAGAAAAACATCACGGGGTGGTGCGCATTGTATGGGTGTGTGTTACATTACATTCACTAGTAGGAGTGAGAAAAACATCACGGGGTGGTGCGCATTGTATGGGTGTGTGTTACATTAGATTCACTAGTAGGAGTGAGAAAAACATCACGGGGTGGTGTGCATTGTATGGGTGTGTGTTACATTAGATTCACTAGTAGGAGTGAGAAAAACATCACGGGGTGGTGCGCATTGTATGGGTGTGTGTTACATTACATTCACTAGTAGGAGTTAGAAAAACATCACGGGGTGGTGCGCATTGTATGGGTGTGTGTTACATTACATTCACTAGTAGGAGTGAGAAAAACATCACGGGGTGGTGCGCATTTTATGGGTGTGTGTTACATTACATTCACTAGTAGGAGTGAGAAAAACATCACGGGGTGGTGCGCATTGTATAGGTGTGTGTTACATTAGATTCACTAGTAGGAGTGAGAAAAACATCACGGGGTGGTGCGCATTATATGGGTGTGTGTTACATTAGATTCACTAGTAGGAGTGAGAAAAACATCACGGGGTGGTGCGCATTGTATGGGTGTGTGTTACATTACATTCACTAGTAGGAGTGAGAAAAACCTCACGGGGTGGTGCGCATTGTATGGGTGTGTGTTACATTGGATTCACTAGTAGGAGTGAGAAAAACATCACGGGGTGGTGCGCATTGTATGTGTGTGTGTTACATTGGATTCACTAGTAGGAGCGAGAAAAACATCACGGGGTGGTGCGCATTGTATGGGTGTGTGTTACATTACATTCACTAGTAGGATTGAGAAAAACATCACGGGGTGGTGCGCATTGTATGGGTGTGTGTTACATTACATTCACTAGTAGGAGTGAGAAAAACATCATGGGGTGGTGCACATTGTATGGGTGTGTGTTACATTAGATTCACTAGTAGCAGTGAGAAAAACATCACGGGGTGGTGCGCATTGTATGGGTGTGTGTTACATTACATTCACTAGTACAAGTGTGAAAAACATCACGGGGTGGTGCGCATTGTATGGGTGTGTGTTACATTAGATTCACTAGTAGCAGTGAGAAAAACATCACGGGGTGGTGCGCATTGTATGGGTGTGTGTTACATTAGATTCACTAGTAGCAGTGAGAAAAACATCACGGTGTGGTGCGCATTGTATGGGTGTGTGTTACATTAGATTCACTAGTAGCAGTGAGAAAAACATCACGGGGTGGTGCGCATTGTATGGGTGTGTGTTACATTAGATTCACTAGTAGCAGTGAGAAAAACATCACGGGGTGGTGCGCATTGTATGGGTGTGTGTTACATTAGATTCACTAGTAGCAGTGAGAAAAACATCACGGGGTGGTGCGCATTGTATGGGTGTGTGTTACATTGGATTCACTAGTAGGAGTGAGAAAAACATCACGGGGTGGTGCGCATTGTATGGGTGTGTGTTACATTGGATTCACTAGTAGGAGTGAGAAAAACATCACGGGGTGGTGCGCATTGTATGGGTGTGTGTTACATTACATTCACTAGTAGGAGTGAGAAAAACATCACGGGGTGGTGCGCATTTTATGGGTGTGTGTTACATTACATTCACTAGTAGGAGTGAGAAAAACATCACGGGGTGGTGCGCATTGTATAGGTGTGTGTTACATTAGATTCACTAGTAGGAGTGAGAAAAACATCACGGGGTGGTGCGCATTGTATGGGTGTGTGTTACATTACATTCACTAGTAGGAGTGAGAAAAACATCACGGGGTGGTGCGCATTGTATGGGTGTGTGTTACATTACATTCACTAGTAGGAGTGAGAAAAACCTCACGGGGTGGTGCGCATTGTATGGGTGTGTGTTACATTGGATTCACTAGTAGGAGTGAGAAAAACATCACGGGGTGGTGCGCATTGTATGTGTGTGTGTTACATTGGATTCACTAGTAGGAGTGAGAAAAACATCACGGGGTGGTGCGCATTGTATGGGTGTGTGTTACATTACATTCACTAGTAGGATTGAGAAAAACATCACGGGGTGGTGCGCATTGTATGGGTGTGTGTTACATTACATTCACTAGTAGGAGTGAGAAAAACATCAAGGGGTGGTGCACATTGTATGGGTGTGTGTTACATTAGATTCACTAGTAGCAGTGAGAAAAACATCACGGGGTGGTGCGCATTGTATGGGTGTGTGTTACATTACATTCACTAGTACAAGTGAGAAAAACATCACGGTGTGGTGCGCATTGTATGGGTGTGTGTTACATTAGATTCACTAGTAGCAGTGAGAAAAACATCACGGGGTGGTGCGCATTGTATGGGTGTGTGTTACATTAGATTCACTAGTAGCAGTGAGAAAAACATCACGGGGTGGTGCGCATTGTATGGGTGTGTGTTACATTAGATTCACTAGTAGCAGTGAGAAAAACATCACGGGGTGGTGCGCATTGTATGGGTGTGTGTTACATTACATTCACTAGTAGCAGTGAGAAAAACAACACGGGGTGGTGCGCATTGTATGGGTGTGTGTTACATTAGATTCACTAGTAGCAGTTAGAAAAACATCACGGGGTGGTGCGCATTGTATGGGTGTGTGTTACATTAGATTCACTAGTAGCAGTGAGAAAAACATCACGGGGTGGTGCGCATTGTATGGGTGTGTGTTACATTAGATTCACTAGTAGCAGTGAGAAAAACATCACGGGGTGGTGCGCATTGTATGGGTGTGTGTTACATTACATTCACTAGTAGGAGTGAGAAAAACATCACGGGGTGGTGCGCATTGTATGGGTGTGTGTTACATTAGATTCACTAGTAGGAGTGAGAAAAACATCACGGGGTGGTGCGCATTGTATGGGTGTGTGTTACATGAGATTCACTAGTAGGAGTGAGAAAAACATCACGGGGTGGTGCGCATTTTATGGGTTTGTGTTACATTACATTCACTAGTAGGAGTGAGAAAAATATCACGGGGTGGTGCGCATTGTATGGGTGTGTGTTACGTTACATTCACTAGTAGCAGTGAGAAAAACATCACGGGGTGGTCCGCATTGTATGGGTTTGTGTTACCTTAGATTCACTAGTAGCAGTGAAAAAAACATCACGGGGTGGTACGCATTGTATGGGTGTGTGTTACATTAGATTCACTAGTAGTAGTGAGAAAAACATCACGGGGTGGTGCGCATTGTATGGATGTGTGTTACATTAGATTCACTAGTAGCAGTGAGAAAAACATCACGGGGTGGTGCGCATTGTATGGGTCTGTGTTACATTACATTCACTAGTAGCAGTGAGAAAAACATCACGGGGTGGTGCGCATTGTATGGGTGTGTGTTACATTACATTCACTAGTAGCAGTGAGAAAAACATCACGGGGTGGTGCGCATTGTATGGTTGTGTGTTACATTACATTCACTAGTAGGAGTGAGACAAACATCATGGGGTGGTGCGCATTGTATGGGTGTGTGTTACATTACATTCACTAGTAGGAGTTAGAAAAACATCACGGGGTGGTGCGCATTGTATGGGTGTGTGTTACATTACATTCACTAGTAGGAGTGAGAAAAACATCACGGGGTGGTGCGCATTGTATGGGTGTGTGTTACATTAGATTCACTAGTAGGAGTGAGAAAAACATCACGGGGTGGTGTGCATTGTATGGGTGTGTGTTACATTAGATTCACTAGTAGCAGTGAGAAAAACATCACGGGGTGGTGCGCATTGTATGGGTGTGTGTTACATTAGATTCACTAGTAGCAGTGAGAAAAACATCACGGGGTGGTGCGCATTGTATGGGTGTGTGTTACATTGGATTCACTAGTAGGAGTGAGAAAAACATCACGGGGTGGTGCGCATTGTATGGGTGTGTGTTACATTACATTCACTAGTAGGAGTGAGAAAAACATCACGGGGTGGTGCGCATTTTATGGGTGTGTGTTACATTACATTCACTAGTAGGAGTGAGAAAAACATCACGGGGTGGTGCGCATTGTATAGGTGTGTGTTACATTAGATTCACTAGTAGGAGTGAGAAAAACATCACGGGGTGGTGCGCATTGTATGGGTGTGTGTTACATTACATTCACTAGTAGGAGTGAGAAAAACATCACGGGGTGGTGCGCATTGTATGGGTGTGTGTTACATTACATTCACTAGTAGGAGTGAGAAAAACCTCACGGGGTGGTGCGCATTGTATGGGTGTGTGTTACATTGGATTCACTAGTAGGAGTGAGAAAAACATCACGGGGTGGTGCGCATTGTATGTGTGTGTGTTACATTGGATTCACTAGTAGGAGTGAGAAAAACATCACGGGGTGGTGCGCATTGTATGGGTGTGTGTTACATTACATTCACTAGTAGGATTGAGAAAAACATCACGGGGTGGTGTGCATTGTATGGGTGTGTGTTACATTACATTCACTAGTAGGAGTGAGAAAAACATCAAGGGGTGGTGCACATTGTATGGGTGTGTGTTACATTAGATTCACTAGTAGCAGTGAGAAAAACATCACGGGGTGGTGCGCATTGTATGGGTGTGTGTTACATTACATTCACTAGTACAAGTGAGAAAAACATCACGGGGTGGTGCGCATTGTATGGGTGTGTGTTACATTAGATTCACTAGTAGCAGTGAGAAAAACATCACGGGGTGGTGCACATTGTATGGGTGTGTGTTACATTAGATTCACTAGTAGCAGTGAGAAAAACATCACGGTGTGGTGCGCATTGTATGGGTGTGTGTTACATTAGATTCACTAGTAGCAGTGAGAAAAACATCACGGGGTGGTGCGCATTGTATGGGTGTGTGTTACATTAGATTCACTAGTAGCAGTGAGAAAAACATCACGGGGTGGTGCGCATTGTATGGGTGTGTGTTACATTAGATTCACTAGTAGCAGTGAGAAAAACATCACGGGGTGGTGCGCATTGTATGGGTGTGTGTTACATTACATTCACTAGTAGCAGTGAGAAAAACATCACGGGGTGGTGCGCATTGTATGGGTGTGTGTTACATTACATTCACTAGTAGGAGTGAGAAAAACATCACGGGGTGGTGCGCATTGTATGGGTGTGTGTTACATTACATTCACTAGTAGGAGTGAGAAAAACATCACGGGGTGGTGCGCATTGTATGGGTGTGTGTTACATGAGATTCACTAGTAGGAGTGAGAAAAACATCACGGGGTGGTGCGCATTTTATGGGTTTGTGTTACATTACATTCACTAGTAGGAGTGAGAAAAATATCACGGGGTGGTGCGCATTGTATGGGTGTGTGTTACGTTACATTCACTAGTAGCAGTGAGAAAAACATCACGGGGTGGTCCGCATTGTATGGGTGTGTGTTACCTTAGATTCACTAGTAGCAGTGAAAAAAACATCACGGGGTGGTGCGCATTGTATGGGTGTGTGTTACATTAGATTCACTAGTAGTAGTGAGAAAAACATCACGGGGTGGTGCGCATTGTATGGGTGTGTGTTACATTAGATTCACTAGTAGCAGTGAGAAAAACATCACGGGGTGGTGCGCATTGTATGGGTCTGTGTTACATTACATTCACTAGTAGCAGTGAGAAAAACATCACGGGGTGGTGCGCATTGTATGGGTGTGTGTTACATTACATTCACTAGTAGCAGTGAGAAAAACATCACGGGGTGGTGCGCATTGTATGGTTGTGTGTTACATTACATTCACTAGTAGGAGTGAGACAAACATCATGGGGTGGTGCGCATTGTATGGGTGTGTGTTACATTACATTCACTAGTAGGAGTTAGAAAAACATCACGGGGTGGTGCGCATTGTATGGGTGTGTGTTACATTACATTCACTAGTAGGAGTGAGAAAAACATCACGGGGTGGTGCGCATTGTATGGGTGTGTGTTACATTAGATTCACTAGTAGGAGTGAGAAAAACATCACGGGGTGGTGTGCATTGTATGGGTGTGTGTTACATTAGATTCACTAGTAGGAGTGAGAAAAACATCACGGGGTGGTGCGCATTGTATGGGTGTGTGTTACATTACATTCACTAGTAGGAGTGAGAAAAACATCACGGTGTGGTGCTTATTGTATGGGTGTGTGTTACATTAGATTCACTAGTAGGAGTGAGAAAAACATCACGGGGTGGTGCGCATTGTATGGGTGTGTGTTACATTACATTCACTAGTAGGAGTGAGAAAAACATCACGGCGTGGTGCGCATTGTATGGGTGTGTGTTACATTAGATTGACTAGTAGGAGTGAGAAAAACATCACGGGGTGGTGCGCATTGTATGGGTGTGTGTTACATTACATTCACTAGTAGGAGTGAGAAAAACATCACGGGGTGGTGCGCATTGTATCGGTGTGTGTTACATTACATTCACTAGTAGGAGTGAGAAAAACCTCACGGGGTGGTGCGCATTTTATGGGTGTGTGTTACATTGGATTCACTAGTAGGAGTGAGAAAAACATCACGGAGTGGTGCGCATTGTATGGGTGTGTGTTACATTGGATTCACTAGTAGGAGTGAGAAAAACATCACGGGGTGGTGCGCATTGTATGGGTGTGTGTTACATTGGATTCACTAGTAGGAGTGAGAAAAACATCACGGGGTGGTGGGCATTGTATGGGTGTGTGTTACATTACATTCACTAGTAGGATTGAGAAAAACATCACGGGGTGGTGCGCATTGTATGGGTGTGTGTTACATTACATTCACTAGTAGGAGTGAGAAAAACATCACGGGGTGGTGCGCATTGTATGGGTGTGTGTTACATTACATTCACTAGTAGCAGTGAGAAAAACATCACGGGGTGGTGCGCATTGTATCGGTGTGTGTTACATTGGATTCACTAGTAGGAGTGAGAAAAACATCACGGGGTGGTGCGCATTGTATGGGTGTGTGTTACATTAGATTCACTAGTAGCAGTGAGAAAAACATCACGGGGTGGTGCGCATTGTATGGGTGTGTGTTACATTGGATTCACTAGTAGGAGTGAGAAAAACATCACGGGGTGGTGCGCATTGTATGGGTGTGTGTTACATTGGATTCACTAGAAGGAGTGAGAAAAACATCACGGGGTGGTGCGCATTGTATGGGTGTGTGTTACATTGGATTCACTAGTAGGAGTGAGAAAAACATCACGGGGTGGTGCGCATTGTATGGGTGTGTGTTACATTAGATTCACTAGTAGGAGTGAGAAAAACATCACGGGGTGGTGCGCATTGTATGGGTGTGTGTTACATTAGATTCACTAGTAGGAGTGAGAAAAACATCACGGGGTGGTGGGCATTGTATGGGTGTGTGTTACATTACATTCACTAGTAGGAGTGAGAAAAACCTCACGGGGTGGTGCGCATTTTATGGGTGTGTGTTACATTGGATTCACTATTAGGAGTGAGAAAAACATCACAGAGTGGTGCGCATTGTATGGGTGTGTGTTACATTGGATTCACTAGTAGGAGTGAGAAAAACATCACGGGGTGGTGCGCATTGTATGGGTGTGTGTTACATTGGATTCACTAGTAGGAGTGAGAAAAACATCACGGGGTGGTGCGCATTGTATGGGTGTGTGTTACATTACATTCACTAGTAGGATTGAGAAAAACATCACGGGGTGGTGCGCATTGTATGGGTGTGTGTTACATTACATTCACTAGTAGGAGTGAGAAAAACATCACGGGGTGGTGAGCATTGTATGGGTCTGTGTTACATTAGATTCACTAGTAGCAGTGAGAAAAACATGACGGGGTGGTGCGCATTGTATAGGTGTGTGTTACATTGGATTCACTAGTAGGAGTGAGAAAAACATCACGGGGTGGTCCGGATTGTATGGGTTTGTGTTACGTTAGATTCACTAGTAGCAGTGAGAAAAACATCACGGGGTGGTGCGCATTGTATGGGTGTGTGTTACATTAGATTCACTAGTAGCAGTGAGAAAAACATCACGGGGTGGTGCGCATTGTATGGGTGTGTGTTCCATGACATTCACTACTAGCAGTGAGAAAAACATCACGGGGTGGTGCGCATTGTATGGGTCTGTGTTACATTACATTCACTAGTAGCAGTGAGAAAAACATCACGGGGTGGTGCGCATTGTATGGGTGTGTGTTACATTACATTCACTAGTAGCAGTGAGAAAAATCATCACGGGGTGGTGCGCATTGTATGGTTGTGTGTTACATTACATTCACTAGTAGGAGTGAGACAAACATCACGGGGTGGTGCGCATTGTATGGGTGTGTGTTACATTACATTCACTAGTAGGAGTTAGAAAAACATCACGGGGTGGTGCGCATTGTATGGGTGTGTGTTACATTACATTCACTAGTAGGAGTGAGAAAAACATCACGGGGTGGTGCGCATTGTATGGGTGTGTGTTACATTAGATTCACTAGTAGGAGTGAGAAAAACATCATGGGGTGGTGCGCATTGTATGGGTGTGTGTTACATTACATTCACTAGTAGCAGTGAGAAAACATCACGGGGTGGTGCGCATTGTATGGGTGTGTGTTACATTACATTCACTAGTAGGAGTGAGAAAAACATCACGGGGTGGTGCGCATTGTATGGGTGTGTGTTACATTACATTCACTAGTAGGAGTGAGAAAAACATCACGGGGTGGTGCGCATTTTATGGGTGTGTGTTACATTACATTCACTAGTAGGAGTGAGAAAAACATCACGGGGTGGTGCGCATTGTATAGGTGTGTGTTACATTACATTCACTAGTAGGAGTGAGAAAAACATCATGGGGTGGTGCACATTGTATGGGTGTGTGTTACATTAGATTCAATAGTAGCAGTGAGAAAAACATCACGGGGTGGTGCGCATTGTATGGGTGTGTGTTACATTACATTCACTAGTAGAAGTGAGAAAAACATCACGGGGTGGTGCGCATTGTATGGGTGTGTGTTACATTAGATTCACTAGTAGCAGTGAGAAAAACATCACGGGGTGGTGCGCATTGTATGGGTGTGTGTTACATTACATTCACTAGTAGGAGTGAGAAAAACATCACTGGGTGGTGCGCATTGTATGGGTGTGTGTTACATTAGATTCACTAGTAGCAGTGAGAAAAACATCACGGGGTGGTGCGCATTGTATGGGTGTGTGTTACATTAGATTCACTAGTAGCAGTGAGAAAAACATCACGGGGTGGTGCGCATTGTATGGGTGTGTGTTACATTAGATTCACTAGTAGCAGTGAGAAAAACATCACGGGGTGGTGCGCATTGTATGGGTGTGTGTTACATTAGATTCACTAGTAGGAGTGAGAAAAACATCACGGGGTGGTGCGCATTGTATGGGTGTGTGTTACATTAGATTCACTAGTAGCAGTGAGAAAAACATCAAGGGGTGGTGCGCATTGTATGGGTGTGTGTTACATTAGATTCACTAGTAGCAGTGAGAAAAACATCACGGGGTGGTGCGCATTGTATGGGTGTGTGTTACATTAGATTCACTAGTAGCAGTGAGAAAAACATCACGGGGTGGTGCGCATTGTATGGGTGTGTGTTACATTAGATTCACTAGTAGGAGTGAGAAAAACATCACGGGGTGGTGTGCATTGTATGGGTGTGTGTTACATTGGATTCACTAGTAGGAGTGAGAAAAACATCACGGGGTGGTGCGCATTGTATGGGTGTGTGTTACATTGGATTCACTAGTAGCAGTGAGAAAAACATCACGGGGTGGTGCGCATTGTATGGGTGTGTGTTACATTAGATACACTAGTAGGAGTGAGAAAAACATCACGGGGTGGTGCGCATTGTATGGGTGTGTGTTACATTGGATTCACTAGTAGGAGTGAGAAAAACATCACGGGGTGGTGCGCATTGTATGGGTGTGTGTTACATTGGATTCACTAGTAGGAGTGAGAAAAACATCACAGGGTGGTGCGCATTGTATGGGTGTGTGTTACATTGGATTCACTAGTAGGAGTGAGAAAAACATCACGGGGTGGTGCGCATTGTATGGGTGTGTGTTACATTACATTCACTAGTAGGAGTGAGAAAAACATCACGGGGTGGTGCGCATTGTATGGGTGTGTGTTACATTACATTCACTAGTAGGATTGATAAAAACATCACTGGGTGCTGCGCATTGTATGGGTGTATGTTACATTACATTCACTAGTAGGAGTGAGAAAAACATCACGGGGTGGTGCGCATTGTATGGGTGTGTGTTACATTAGATACACTAGTAGCAGTGAGAAAAACATCACGGGGTGGTGCGCATTGTATGGGTGTGTGTTACATTACATTCACTAGTAGCAGTGAGAAAAACATCACGGGGTGGTGCGCATTGTATTGGTGTGTTTTACATTACATTCACTAGTAGCAGTGAGAAAAACATCACGGAGTGGTGCGCATTGTATGGGTGTGTGTTACATTACATTCACTAGTAGCAGTGAGAACAACACGGGGTGGTGCGCATTGTATGGGTGTGTGTTACATTAGATTCACTAGTAGCAGATACAAAAACATCACTGGGTGGTGCGCATTGTATGGGTGTGTGTTACATTAGATTCACTAGTAGCAGTGAGAAAAACATCACGGGGTGGTGCGCATTGTATGGGTGTGTGTTACATTAGATTCACTAGTAGGAGTGAGAAAAACATCACGGGGTGGTGCGCATTGTATGGGTGTGTGTTACATTACATTCACTAGTAGGAGTGAGAAAAACATCACGGGGTGGTGCGCATTGTATGGGTGTGTGTTACATTACATTCACTAGTAGGAGTGAGAAAAACATCACGGGGTGGTGCACATTGTATGGGTGTGTGTTACATTAGATTCACTAGTAGGAGTGAGAAAAACATCACGGGGTGGTGCGCATTGTATGGGTGTGTGTTACATTACATTCACTAGTAGGAGTGAGACAAACATCACGGGGTGGTGCGCATTGTATGGGTGTGTGTTACATTACATTCACTAGTAGGAGTGAGAAAAACATCACGGGGTGGTGCGCATTGTATGGGTGTGTGTTACATTACATTCACTAGTAGGAGTGAGAAAAACATCACTGGGTGGTGCGCATTGTATCGGTGTGTGTTACATTACATTCACTAGTAGGAGTGAGAAAAACATCACGGGGTGGTGCGCATTGTATGGGTGTGTGTTACATTAGATTCACTAGTAGCAGTGAGAAAAACATCACGGGGTGGTGCGCATTGTATGGGTGTGTGTTACATTACATTCACTAGTAGCAGTGAGAAAAACATCACGGGGTGGTGCGCATTGTATGGGTGTGTGTTACATTAGATTCACTAGTAGGAGTGAGAAAAACATCACGGGGTGGTGCGCATTGTATGGGTGTGTGTTACATTACATTCACTAGTAGCAGTGAGAAAACATCACGGGGTGGTGCGCATTGTATGGGTGTGTGTTACATTACATTCACCAGTAGGAGTGAGAAAAACATCACGGGGTGGTGCGCATTGTATGGGTGTGTGTTACATTACATTCACTAGTAGGAGTGAGAAAAACATCACGGGGTGGTGCGCATTTTATGGGTGTGTGTTACATTACATTCACTAGTAGGAGTGAGAAAAACATCACGGGGTGGTGCGCATTGTATAGGTGTGTGTTACATTAGATTCACTAGTAGGAGTGAGAAAAACATCACGGGGTGGTGCGCATTGTATGGGTGTGTGTTACATTAGATTCACTAGTAGGAGTGAGAAAAACATCACGGGGTGGTGCGCATTGTATGGGTGTGTGTTACATTACATTCACTAGTAGGAGTGAGAAAAACCTCACGGGGTGGTGCGCATTGTATGGGTGTGTGTTACATTGGATTCACTAGTAGGAGTGAGAAAAACATCACGGGGTGGTGCGCATTGTATGGGTGTGTGTTACATTGGATTCACTAGTAGCAGTGAGAAAAACATCACGGGGTGGTGCGCATTGTATGGGTGTGTGTTACATTAGATACACTAGTAGGAGTGAGAAAAACATCACGGGGTGGTGCGCATTGTATGGGTGTGTGTTACATTGGATTCACTAGTAGGAGTGAGAAAAACATCACGGGGTGGTGCACATTGTATGGGTGTGTGTTACATTGGATTCACTAGTAGGAGTGAGAAAAACATCACAGGGTGGTGCGCATTGTATGGGTGTGTGTTACATTGGATTCACTAGTAGGAGTGAGAAAAACATCACGGGGTGGTGCGCATTGTATGGGTGTGTGTTACATTACATTCACTAGTAGGAGTGAGAAAAACAACACGGGGTGGTGCGCATTGTATGGGTGTGTGTTACATTACATTCACTAGTAGGATTGATAAAAACATCACTGGGTGCTGCGCATTGTATGGGTGTATGTTACATTACATTCACTAGTAGGAGTGAGAAAAACATCACGGGGTGGTGCGCATTGTATGGGTGTGTGTTACATTAGATACACTAGTAGCAGTGAGAAAAACATCACGGGGTGGTGCGCATTGTATGGGTGTGTGTTACATTACATTCACTAGTAGCAGTGAGAAAAACATCACGGGGTGGTGCGCATTGTATTGGTGTGTTTTACATTACATTCACTAGTAGCAGTGAGAAAAACATCACGGAGTGGTGCGCATTGTATGGGTGTGTGTTACATTACATTCACTAGTAGCAGTGAGAACAACACGGGGTGGTGCGCATTGTATGGGTGTGTGTTACATTAGATTCACTAGTAGCAGATAGAAAAACATCACTGGGTGGTGCGCATTGTATGGGTGTGTGTTACATTAGATTCACTAGTAGCAGTGAGAAAAACATCACGGGGTGGTGCGCATTGTATGGGTGTGTGTTACATTAGATTCACTAGTAGGAGTGAGAAAAACATCACGGGGTGGTGCGCATTGTATGGGTGTGTGTTACATTACATTCACTAGTAGGAGTGAGAAAAACATCACGGGGTGGTGTGCATTGTATGGGTGTGTGTTACATTACATTCACTAGTAGGAGTGAGAAAAACATCACGGGGTGGTGCGCATTGTATGGGTGTGTGTTACATTAGATTCACTAGTAGGAGTGAGAAAAACATCACGGGGTGGTGCGCATTGTATGGGTGTGTGTTACATTACATTCACTAGTAGGAGTGAGACAAACATCACGGGGTGGTGCGCATTGTATGGGTGTGTGTTACATTACATTCACTAGTAGGAGTGAGAAAAACATCACGGGGTGGTGCGCATTGTATGGGTGTGTGTTACATTACATTCACTAGTAGGAGTGAGAAAAACATCACTGGGTGGTGCGCATTGTATCGGTGTGTGTTACAATACATTCACTAGTAGGAGTGAGAAAAACATCACGGGGTGGTGCGCATTGTATGGGTGTGTGTTACATTAGATTCACTAGTAGCAGTGAGAAAAACATCACGGGGTGGTGCGCATTGTATGGGTGTGTGTTACATTACATTCACTAGTAGCAGTGAGAAAAACATCACGGGGTGGTGCGCATTGTATGGGTGTGTGTTACATTAGATTCACTAGTAGGAGTGAGAAAAACATCACGGGGTGGTGCGCATTGTATGGGTGTGTGTTACATTACATTCACTAGTAGCAGTGAGAAAACATCACGGGGTGGTGCGCATTGTATGGGTGTGTGTTACATTACATTCACCAGTAGGAGTGAGAAAAACATCACGGGGTGGTGCGCATTGTATGGGTGTGTGTTACATTACATTCACTAGTAGGAGTGAGAAAAACATCACGGGGTGGTGCGCATTTTATGGGTGTGTGTTACATTACATTCACTAGTAGGAGTGAGAAAAACATCACGGGGTTGTGCGCATTGTATAGGTGTGTGTTACATTAGATTCACTAGTAGGAGTGAGAAAAACATCACGGGGTGGTGCGCATTGTATGGGTGTGTGTTACATTAGATTCACTAGTAGGAGTGAGAAAAACATCACGGGGTGGTGCGCATTGTATGGGTGTGTGTTACATTACATTCACTAGTAGGAGTGAGAAAAACCTCACGGGGTGGTGCGCATTGTATGGGTGTGTGTTACATTGGATTCACTAGTAGGAGTGAGAAAAACCTCACGGGGTGGTGCGCAGTGTATGGGTGTGTGTTACATTGGATTCACTAGTAGGAGTGAGAAAAACATCACGGGGTGGTGCGCATTGTATGTGTGTGTGTTACATTGGATTCACTAGTAGGAGTGAGAAAAACATCACGGGGTGGTGCGCATTGTATGTGTGTGTGTTACATTGGATTCACTAGTAGGAGTGAGAAAAACATCACGGGGTGGTGCGCATTGTATGGGTGTGTGTTACAATACATTCACTAGTAGGAGTGAGAAAAACATCATGGGGTGGTGCACATTGTATGGGTGTGTGTTACATTAGATTCAATAGTAGCAGTGAGAAAAACATCACGGGGTGGTGCGCATTGTATGGGTGTGTGTTACATTACATTCACTAGTAGAAGTGAGAAAAACATCACGGGGTGGTGCGCATTGTATGGGTGTGTGTTACATTAGATTCACTAGTAGCAGTGAGAAAAACATCACGGGGTGGTGCGCATTGTATGGGTGTGTGTTACATTACATTCACTAGTAGGAGTGAGAAAAACATCACTCGGTGGTGCGCATTGTATGGGTGTGTGTTACATTAGATTCACTAGTAGCAGTGAGAAAAACATCACGGGGTGGTGCGCATTGTATAGGTGTGTGTTACATTGGATTCACTAGTAGGAGTGAGAAAAACATCACGGGGTGGTGCGCATTGTATGGGTGTGTGTTACATTAGATTCACTAGTACCAGTGAGAAAAACATCACGGGGTGGTGCGCATTGTATAGGTGTGTGTTACATTGGGTTCACTAGTAGGAGTGAGAAAAACATCACGGGGTGGTGCGCATTGTATGGGTGTGTGTTACATTGGATTCACTAGTAGGAGTGAGAAAAACATCACGGGGTGGTGCGCATTGTATGGGTGTGTGTTACATTGGATTCACTAGTAGGAGTGAGAAAAACATCACGGGGTGGTGCGCATTGTATGGGTGTGTGTTACATTAGATTCACTAGTAGCAGTGAGAAAAACATCACGGGGTGGTGCGCATTGTATGGGTGTGTGTTACATTACATTCACTAGTAGGAGTGAGAAAAACATCACGGGGTGGTGCGCATTGTATGGGTGTGTGTTACATTAGATTCACTAGTAGCAGTGAGAAAAACATCACGGGGTGGTGCGCATTGTATGGGTGTGTGTTACATTACATTCACTAGTAGCAGTGAGAAAAACATCACGGGGTGGTGCGCATTGTATGGGTGTGTGTTACATTAGATACACTAGTAGGAGTGAGAAAAACATCACGGGGTGGTGCGCATTGTATGGGTGTGTGTTACATTGGATTCACTAGTAGGAGTGAGAAAAACATCACGGGGTGGTGCACATTGTATGGGTGTGTGTTACATTGGATTCACTAGTAGGAGTGAGAAAAACATCACAGGGTGGTGCGCATTGTATGGGTGTGTGTTACATTGGATTCACTAGTAGGAGTGAGAAAAACATCACGGGGTGGTGCGCATTGTATGGGTGTGTGTTACATTACATTCACTAGTAGGAGTGAGAAAAACAACACGGGGTGGTGCGCATTGTATGGGTGTGTGTTACATTACATTCACTAGTAGGATTGATAAAAACATCACTGGGTGCTGCGCATTGTATGGGTGTATGTTACATTACATTCACTAGTAGGAGTGAGAAAAACATCACGGGGTGGTGCGCATTGTATGGGTGTGTGTTACATTAGATACACTAGTAGCAGTGAGAAAAACATCACGGGGTGGTGCGCATTGTATGGGTGTGTGTTACATTACATTCACTAGTAGCAGTGAGAAAAACATCACGGGGTGGTGCGCATTGTATTGGTGTGTTTTACATTACATTCACTAGTAGCAGTGAGAAAAACATCACGGAGTGGTGCGCATTGTATGGGTGTGTGTTACATTACATTCACTAGTAGCAGTGAGAACAACACGGGGTGGTGCGCATTGTATGGGTGTGTGTTACATTAGATTCACTAGTAGCAGATAGAAAAACATCACTGGGTGGTGCGCATTGTATGGGTGTGTGTTACATTAGATTCACTAGTAGCAGTGAGAAAAACATCACGGGGTGGTGCGCATTGTATGGGTGTGTGTTACATTAGATTCACTAGTAGGAGTGAGAAAAACATCACGGGGTGGTGCGCATTGTATGGGTGTGTGTTACATTACATTCACTAGTAGGAGTGAGAAAAACATCACGGGGTGGTGTGCATTGTATGGGTGTGTGTTACATTACATTCACTAGTAGGAGTGAGAAAAACATCACGGGGTGGTGCGCATTGTATGGGTGTGTGTTACATTAGATTCACTAGTAGGAGTGAGAAAAACATCACGGGGTGGTGCGCATTGTATGGGTGTGTGTTACATTACATTCACTAGTAGGAGTGAGACAAACATCACGGGGTGGTGCGCATTGTATGGGTGTGTGTTACATTACATTCACTAGTAGGAGTGAGAAAAACATCACGGGGTGGTGCGCATTGTATGGGTGTGTGTTACATTACATTCACTAGTAGGAGTGAGAAAAACATCACTGGGTGGTGCGCATTGTATCGGTGTGTGTTACAATACATTCACTAGTAGGAGTGAGAAAAACATCACGGGGTGGTGCGCATTGTATGGGTGTGTGTTACATTAGATTCACTAGTAGCAGTGAGAAAAACATCACGGGGTGGTGCGCATTGTATGGGTGTGTGTTACATTACATTCACTAGTAGCAGTGAGAAAAACATCACGGGGTGGTGCGCATTGTATGGGTGTGTGTTACATTAGATTCACTAGTAGGAGTGAGAAAAACATCACGGGGTGGTGCGCATTGTATGGGTGTGTGTTACATTACATTCACTAGTAGCAGTGAGAAAACATCACGGGGTGGTGCGCATTGTATGGGTGTGTGTTACATTACATTCACCAGTAGGAGTGAGAAAAACATCACGGGGTGGTGCGCATTGTATGGGTGTGTGTTACATTACATTCACTAGTAGGAGTGAGAAAAACATCACGGGGTGGTGCGCATTTTATGGGTGTGTGTTACATTACATTCACTAGTAGGAGTGAGAAAAACATCACGGGGTTGTGCGCATTGTATAGGTGTGTGTTACATTAGATTCACTAGTAGGAGTGAGAAAAACATCACGGGGTGGTGCGCATTGTATGGGTGTGTGTTACATTAGATTCACTAGTAGGAGTGAGAAAAACATCACGGGGTGGTGCGCATTGTATGGGTGTGTGTTACATTACATTCACTAGTAGGAGTGAGAAAAACCTCACGGGGTGGTGCGCATTGTATGGGTGTGTGTTACATTGGATTCACTAGTAGGAGTGAGAAAAACCTCACGGGGTGGTGCGCAGTGTATGGGTGTGTGTTACATTGGATTCACTAGTAGGAGTGAGAAAAACATCACGGGGTGGTGCGCATTGTATGTGTGTGTGTTACATTGGATTCACTAGTAGGAGTGAGAAAAACATCACGGGGTGGTGCGCATTGTATGTGTGTGTGTTACATTGGATTCACTAGTAGGAGTGAGAAAAACATCACGGGGTGGTGCGCATTGTATGGGTGTGTGTTACAATACATTCACTAGTAGGAGTGAGAAAAACATCATGGGGTGGTGCACATTGTATGGGTGTGTGTTACATTAGATTCAATAGTAGCAGTGAGAAAAACATCACGGGGTGGTGCGCATTGTATGGGTGTGTGTTACATTACATTCACTAGTAGAAGTGAGAAAAACATCACGGGGTGGTGCGCATTGTATGGGTGTGTGTTACATTAGATTCACTAGTAGCAGTGAGAAAAACATCACGGGGTGGTGCGCATTGTATGGGTGTGTGTTACATTACATTCACTAGTAGGAGTGAGAAAAACATCACTCGGTGGTGCGCATTGTATGGGTGTGTGTTACATTAGATTCACTAGTAGCAGTGAGAAAAACATCACGGGGTGGTGCGCATTGTATAGGTGTGTGTTACATTGGATTCACTAGTAGGAGTGAGAAAAACATCACGGGGTGGTGCGCATTGTATGGGTGTGTGTTACATTAGATTCACTAGTACCAGTGAGAAAAACATCACGGGGTGGTGCGCATTGTATAGGTGTGTGTTACATTGGGTTCACTAGTAGGAGTGAGAAAAACATCACGGGGTGGTGCGCATTGTATGGGTGTGTGTTACATTGGATTCACTAGTAGGAGTGAGAAAAACATCACGGGGTGGTGCGCATTGTATGGGTGTGTGTTACATTGGATTCACTAGTAGGAGTGAGAAAAACATCACGGGGTGGTGCGCATTGTATGGGTGTGTGTTACATTAGATTCACTAGTAGCAGTGAGAAAAACATCACGGGGTGGTGCGCATTGTATGGGTGTGTGTTACATTACATTCACTAGTAGGAGTGAGAAAAACATCACGGGGTGGTGCGCATTGTATGGGTGTGTGTTACATTAGATTCACTAGTAGCAGTGAGAAAAACATCACGGGGTGGTGCGCATTGTATGGGTGTGTGTTACATTACATTCACTAGTAGCAGTGAGAAAAACATCACGGGGTGGTGCGCATTGTATGGGTGTGTGTTACATTACATTCACTAGTAGCAGTGAGAAAAACATCACGGGGTGGTGCGCATTGTATGGGTGTGTGTTACATTAGATTCACTAGTAGCAGTGAGAAAAACATCATGGGGTGGTCCGCATTGTATGGGTGTGTGTTACATTAGATTCACTAGTAGCAGTGAGAAAAATATCACGGGGTGGTGTGCATTGTATGGGTGTGTGTTACATTACATTCACTAGTAGGAGTGAGAAAAACATCACGGGGTGGTGCGCATTGTATGGGTGTGTGTTACATTACATTCACTAGTAGCAGTGAGAAAAACATCACGGTGTGGTGCGCATTGTATGGGTGTGTGTTACATTAGATTCACTAGTAGGAGTGAGAAAAACATCTCGGGGTGGTGCGCATTGTATGGGTGTGTGTTACATTAGATTCACTAGTAGCAGTGAGAAAAACATCACGGGGTGGTGCGCATTGTATGGGTGTGTTACATTACATTCACTAGTAGGAGTGAGAAAAACATCACTGGGTGGTGCGCATTGTATGGGTGTGTGTTACATTAGATTCACTAGTAGCAGTGAGAAAAACATCACGTGGTGGTGCGCATTGTATGGGTGTGTGTTACATTAGATTCACTAGTAGAAGTGAGAAAAACATCACGGGGTGGTGCGCATTGTATGGGTGTGTGTTACATTAGATTCACTAGTAGCAGTGAGAAAAACATCACGGGGTGGTGCGCATTGTATGGGTGTGTGTTACATTACATTCACTAGTAGGAGTGAGAAAAACATCACTCGGTGGTGCGCATTGTATGGGTGTGTGTTACATTAGATTCACTAGTAGCAGTGAGAAAAACATCACGGGGTGGTGCGCATTGTATAGGTGTGTGTTACATTGGATTCACTAGTAGGAGTGAGAAAAACATCACGGGGTGGTGCGCATTGTATGGGTGTGTGTTACATTAGATTCACTAGTACCAGTGAGAAAAACATCACGGGGTGGTGCGCATTGTATAGGTGTGTGTTACATTGGATTCACTAGTAGGAGTGAGAAAAACATCACGGGGTGGTGCGCATTGTATGGGTGTGTGTTACATTGGATTCACTAGTAGGAGTGAGAAAAACATCACGGGGTGGTGCGCATTGTATGGGTGTGTGTTACATTGGATTCACTAGTAGGAGTGAGAAAAACATCACGGGGTGGTGCGCATTGTATGGGTGTGTGTTACATTAGATTCACTAGTAGCAGTGAGAAAAACATCACGGGGTGGTGCGCATTGTATGGGTGTGTGTTACATTACATTCACTAGTAGGAGTGAGAAAAACATCACGGGGTGGTGCGCATTGTATGGGTGTGTGTTACATTAGATTCACTAGTAGCAGTGAGGAAAACATCACGGGGTGGTGCGCATTGTATGGGTGTGTGTTACATTACATTCACTAGTAGCAGTGAGAAAAACATCACGGGGTGGTGCGCATTGTATGGGTGTGTGTTACATTACATTCACTAGTAGCAGTGAGAAAAACATCACGGGGTGGTGCGCATTGTATGGGTGTGTGTTACATTAGATTCACTAGTAGCAGTGAGAAAAACATCATGGGGTGGTCCGCATTGTATGGGTGTGTGTTACATTAGATTCACTAGTAGCAGTGAGAAAAATATCACGGGGTGGTGTGCATTGTATGGGTGTGTGTTACATTACATTCACTAGTAGGAGTGAGAAAAACATCACGGGGTGGTGCGCATTGTATGGGTGTGTGTTACATTACATTCACTAGTAGCAGTGAGAAAAACATCACGGGGTGGTGCGCATTGTATGGGTGTGTGTTACATTAGATTCACTAGTAGGAGTGAGAAAAACATCTCGGGGTGGTGCGCATTGTATGGGTGTGTGTTACATTAGATTCACTAGTAGCAGTGAGAAAAACATCACGGGGTGGTGCGCATTGTATGGGTGTGTTACATTACATTCACTAGTAGGAGTGAGAAAAACATCACTGGGTGGTGCGCATTGTATGGGTGTGTGTTACATTAGATTCACTAGTAGCAGTGAGAAAAACATCACGGGGTGGTGCGCATTGTATGGGTGTGTGTTACATTAGATTCACTAGTAGCAGTGAGAAAAACATCACGGGGTGGTGCGCATTGTATGGGTGTGTGTTACATTAGATTCACTAGTAGCAGTGAGAAAAACATCACGGGGTGGTGCGCATTGTATGGGTGTGTGTTACATTAGATTCACTAGTAGCAGTGAGAAAAACATCACGGGGTGGTGCGCATTGTATGGGTGTGTGTTACATTAGATTCACTAGTAGCAGTGAGAAAAACATCAAGGGGTGGTGCGCATTGTATGGGTGTGTGTTACATTAGATTCACTAGTAGCAGTGAGAAAAACATCACGGGGTGGTGCGCATTGTATGGGTGTGTGTTACATTAGATTCACTAGTAGCAGTGAGAAAAACATCACGGGGTGGTGCGCATTGTATGGGTGTGTGTTACATTAGATTCACTAGTAGGAGTGAGAAAAACATCATGGGGTGGTGCGCATTGTATGGGTGTGTGTTACATTGGATTCACTAGTAGGAGTGAGAAAAACATCACGGGGTGGTGCGCATTGTATGGGTGTGTGTTACATTGGATTCACTAGTAGCAGTGAGAAAAACATCACGGGGTGGTGCGCATTGTATGGGTGTGTGTTACATTAGATACACTAGTAGCAGTGAGAAAAACATCACGGGGTGGTGCGCATTGTATGGGTGTGTGTTACATTGGATTCACTAGTAGGAGTGAGAAAAACATCACGGGGTGGTGCGCATTGTATGGGTGTGTGTTACATTGGATTCACTAGTAGGAGTGAGAAAAACATCACAGGGTGGTGCGCATTGTATGGGTGTGTGTTACATTGGATTCACTAGTAGGAGTGAGAAAAACATCACGGGGTGGTGCGCATTGTATGGGTGTGTGTTACATTACATTCACTAGTAGGAGTGAGAAAAACATCACGGGGTGGTGCGCATTGTATGGGTGTGTGTTACATTACATTCACTAGTAGGATTGATAAAAACATCACTGGGTGCTGCGCATTGTATGGGTGTATGTTACATTACATTCACTAGTAGGAGTGAGAAAAACATCACGGGGTGGTGCGCATTGTATAGGTGTGTGTTACATTGGATTCACTAGTAGGAGTGAGAAAAACATCACGGGGTGGTGCGCATTGTATGGGTGTGTGTTACATTAGATTCACTAGTACCAGTGAGAAAAACATCACGGGGTGGTGCGCATTGTATAGGTGTGTGTTACATTGGATTCACTAGTAGGAGTGAGAAAAACATCACGGGGTGGTGCGCATTGTATGGGTGTGTGTTACATTGGATTCACTAGTAGGAGTGAGAAAAACATCACGGGGTGGTGCGCATTGTATGGGTGTGTGTTACATTGGATTCACTAGTAGGAGTGAGAAAAACATCACGGGGTGGTGCGCATTGTATGGGTGTGTGTTACATTAGATTCACTAGTAGCAGTGAGAAAAACATCACGGGGTGGTGCGCATTGTATTGGTGTGTGTTACATTACATTCACTAGTAGGAGTGAGAAAAACATCACGGGGTGGTGCGCATTGTATGGGTGTGTGTTACATTAGATTCACTAGTAGCAGTGAGAAAAACATCACGGGGTGGTGCGCATTGTATGGGTGTGTGTTACATTACATTCACTAGTAGCAGTGAGAAAAACATCACGGGGTGGTGCGCATTGTATGGGTGTGTGTTACATTACATTCACTAGTAGCAGTGAGAAAAACATCACGGGGTGGTGCGCATTGTATGGGTGTGTGTTACATTAGATTCACTAGTAGCAGTGAGAAAAACATCATGGGGTGGTCCGCATTGTATGGGTGTGTGTTACATTAGATTCACTAGTAGCAGTGAGAAAAATATCACGGGGTGGTGTGCATTGTATGGGTGTGTGTTACATTACATTCACTAGTAGGAGTGAGAAAAACATCACGGGGTGGTGCGCATTGTATGGGTGTGTGTTACATTACATTCACTAGTAGCAGTGAGAAAAACATCACGGGGTGGTGCGCATTGTATGGGTGTGTGTTACATTAGATTCACTAGTAGGAGTGAGAAAAACATCTCCGGGTGGTGCGCATTGTATGGGTGTGTGTTACATTAGATTCACTAGTAACAGTGAGAAAAACATCACGGGATGGTGCGCATTGTATGGGTGTGTGTTACATTACATTCACTAGTAGGAGTGAGAAAAACATCACTGGGTGGTGCGCATTGTATGGGTGTGTGTTACATTAGATTCACTAGTAGCAGTGAGAAAAACATCACGGGGTGGTGCGCATTGTATGGGTGTGTGTTACATTAGATTCACTAGTAGCAGTGAGAAAAACATCACGGGGTGGTGCGCATTGTATGGGTGTGTGTTACATTAGATTCACTAGTAGCAGTGAGAAAAACATCACGGGGTGGTGCGCATTGTATGGGTGTGTGTTACATTAGATTCACTAGTAGCAGTGAGAAAAACATCACGGGGTGGTGCGCATTGTATGGGTGTGTGTTACATTAGATTCACTAGTAGCAGTGAGAAAAACATCAAGGGGTGGTGCGCATTGTATGGGTGTGTGTTACATTAGATTCACTAGTAGCAGTGAGAAAAACATCACGGGGTGGTGCGCATTGTATAGGTGTGTGTTACATTAGATTCACTAGTAGCAGTGAGAAAAACATCACGGGGTGGTGCGCATTGTATGGGTGTGTGTTACATTAGATTCACTAGTAGGAGTGAGAAAAACATCACGGGGTGGTGCGCATTGTATGGGTGTGTGTTACATTGGATTCACTAGTAGGAGTGAGAAAAACATCACGGGGTGGTGCGCATTGTATGGGTGTGTGTTACATTGGATTCACTAGTAGCAGTGAGAAAAACATCACGGGGTGGTGCGCATTGTATGGGTGTGTGTTACATTAGATACACTAGTAGGAGTGAGAAAAACATCACGGGGTGGTGCGCATTGTATGGGTGTGTGTTACATTGGATTCACTAGTAGGAGTGAGAAAAACATCACGGGGTGGTGCGCATTGTATGGGTGTGTGTTACATTGGATTCACTAGTAGGAGTGAGAAAAACATCACAGGGTGGTGCGCATTGTATGGGTGTGTGTTACATTGGATTCACTAGTAGGAGTGAGAAAAACATCACGGGGTGGTGCGCATTGTATGGGTGTGTGTTACATTACATTCACTAGTAGGAGTGAGAAAAACATCACGGGGTGGTGCGCATTGTATGGGTGTGTGTTACATTACATTCACTAGTAGGATTGATAAAAACATCACTGGGTGCTGCGCATTGTATGGGTGTATGTTACATTACATTCACTAGTAGGAGTGAGAAAAACATCACGGGGTGGTGCGCATTGTATGGGTATGTGTTACATTAGATACACTAGTAGCAGTGAGAAAAACATCACGGGGTGGTGCGCATTGTATGGGTGTGTGTTACATTACATTCACTAGTAGCAGTGAGAAAAACATCACGGGGTGGTGCGCATTGTATTGGTGTGTTTTACATTACATTCACTAGTAGCAGTGAGAAAAACATCACGGAGTGGTGCGCATTGTATGGGTGTGTGTTACATTACATTCACTAGTAGCAGTGAGAACAACACGGGGTGGTGCGCATTGTATGGGTGTGTGTTACATTAGATTCACTAGTAGCAGATAGAAAAACATCACTGGGTGGTGCGCATTGTATGGGTGTGTGTTACATTAGATTCACTAGTAGCAGTGAGAAAAACATCACGGGGTGGTGCGCATTGTATGGGTGTGTGTTACATTACATTCACTAGTAGGAGTGAGAAAAACATCACGGGGTGGTGCGCATTGTATGGGTGTGTGTTACATTACATTCACTAGTAGGAGTGAGAAAAACATCACGGGGTGGTGCGCATTGTATGGGTGTGTGTTACATTACATTCACTAGTAGGAGTGAGAAAAACATCACGGGGTGGTGCGCATTGTATGGGTGTGTGTTACATTAGATTCACTAGTAGGAGTGAGAAAAACATCACGGGGTGGTGCGCATTGTATCGGTGTGTGTTACATTACATTCACTAGTAGGAGTGAGAAAAACATCACGGGGTGGTGCGCATTGTATCGGTGTGTGTTACATTACATTCACTAGTAGGAGTGAGAAAAACATCACTGGGTGGTGCGCATTGTATCGGTGTGTGTTACATTACATTCACTAGTAGGAGTGAGAAAAACATCAGGGGTGGTGCGCATTGTATGGGTGTGTGTTACATTACATTAACTAGTAGCAGTGAGAAAAACATCACGGGGTGGTGCGCATTGTATGGGTGTGTGTTACATTACATTCACTAGTAGCAGTGAGAAAAACATCACGGGGTGGTGCGCATTGTATGGGTGTGTGTTACATTAGATTCACTAGTAGGAGTGAGAAAAACATCACGGGGTGGTGCGCATTGTATTGGTGTGTGTTACATTACATTCACTAGTAGCAGTGATAAAACATCACGGGGTGGTGCGCATTGTATGGGTCTGTGTTACATTGGATTCACTAGTAGGAGTGAGAAAAACATCAAGGGGTGGTGCGCAGTGTATGGGTGTGTGTTACATTGGATTCACTAGTAGGAGTGAGAAAAACATCACGGGGTGGTGCGCATTGTATGTGTGTGTGTTACATTGGATTCACTACTAGGAGTGAGAAAAACATCACGGGGTGGTGCGCATTGTATGTGTGTGTGTTACATTGGATTCACTAGTCGGAGTGAGAAAAACATCACGGGGTGGTGCGCATTGTATGGGTCTGTGTTACATTACATTCACTAGTAGCAGTGAGAAAAACATCACGGGGTGGTGCGCATTGTATGGGTGTGTGTTACATTACATTCACTAGTAGCAGTGAGAAAAATCATCACGGGGTGGTGCGCATTGTATGGTTGTGTGTTACATTACATTCACTAGTAGGAGTGAGACAAACATCACGGGGTGGTGCGCATTGTATGGGTGTGTGTTACATTACATTCACTAGTTGGAGTTAGAAAAACATCACGGGGTGGTGCGCATTGTATGGGTGTGTGTTACATTACATTCACTAGTAGGAGTGAGAAAAACATCACGGGGTGGTGCGCATTGTATGGGTGTGTGTTACATTACATTCACTAGTAGCAGTGAGAAAACATCACGGGGTGGTGCGCATTGTATGGGTGTGTGTTACATTACATTCACTAGTAGGAGTGAGAAAAACATCACGGGGTGGTGCGCATTGTATGGGTGTGTGTTACATTACATTCACTAGTAGGAGTGAGAAAAACATCACGGGGTGGTGCGCATTTTATGGGTGTGTGTTACATTACATTCACTAGTAGGAGTGAGAAAAACATCACGGGGTGGTGCGCATTGTATAGGTGTGTGTTACATTAGATTCACTAGTAGGAGTGAGAAAAACATCACGGGGTGGTGCGCATTGTATGGGTGTGTGTTACATTAGATTCACTAGTAGGAGTGAGAAAAACATCACGGGGTGGTGCGCATTGTATGGGTGTGTGTTACATTACATTCACTAGTAGGAGTGAGAAAAACCTCACGGGGTGGTGCGCATTGTATGGGTGTGTGTTACATTGGATTCACTAGTAGGAGTGAGAAAAACCTCACGGGGTGGTGCGCAGTGTATTGGTGTGTGTTACATTGGATTCACTAGTAGGAGTGAGAAAAACATCACGGGGTGGTGCGCATTGTATGTGTGTGTGTTACATTGGATTCACTACTAGGAGTGAGAAAAACATCACGGGGTGGTGCGCATTGTATGTGTGTGTGTTACATTGGATTCACTAGTAGGAGTGAGAAAAACATCACGGGGTGGTGCGCATTGTATGGGTCTGTGTTACATTACATTCACTAGTAGCTGTGAGAAAAACATCACGGGGTGGTGCGCATTGTATGGGTGTGTGTTACATTACATTCACTAGTAGGAGTGAGACAAACATCACGGGGTGGTGCGCATTGTATGGGTGTGTGTTACATTACATTCACTAGTAGGAGTGAGAAAAACATCACGGGGTGGTGCGCATTGTATGGGTGTGTGTTACATTAGATTCACTAGTAGGAGTGAGAAAAACATCACGGGGTGGTGCGCATTGTATGGGTGTGTGTTACATTACATTCACTAGTAGCAGTGAGAAAACATCACGGGGTGGTGCGCATTGTATGGGTGTGTGTTACATTACATTCACTAGTAGGAGTGAGAAAAACATCACGGGGTGGTGCGCATTGTATGGGTGTGTGTTACATTACATTCACTAGTAGGAGTGAGAAAAACATCACGGGGTGGTGCGCATTTTATGGGTGTGTGTTACATTACATTCACTAGTAGGAGTGAGAAAAACATCACGGGGTGGTGCGCATTGTATAGGTGTGTGTTACATTAGATTCACTAGTAGGAGTGAGAAAAACATCACGAGGTGGTGCGCATTGTATGGGTGTGTGTTACATTAGATTCACTAGTAGGAGTGAGAAAAACATCACGGGGTGGTGCGCATTGTATGGGTGTGTGTTACATTACATTCACTAGTAGGAGTGAGAAAAACCTCACGGGGTGGTGCGCATTGTATGGGTGTGTGTTACATTGGATTCACTAGTAGGAGTGAGAAAAACCTCACGGGGTGGTGCGCAGTGTATGGGTGTGTGTTACATTGGATTCACTAGTAGGAGTGAGAAAAACATCACGGGGTGGTGCGCATTGTATGTGTGTGTGTTACATTGGATTCACTAGTAGGAGTGAGAAAAACATCACGGGGTGGTGCGCATTGTATGTGTGTGTGTTACATTGGATTCACTAGTAGGAGTGAGAAAAACATCACGGGGTGGTGCGAATTTTATGGGTGTGTGTTACATTACATTCACTAGTAGGAGTGAGAAAAACATCATGGGGTGGTGCACATTGTATGGGTGTGTGTTACATTAGATTCAATAGTAGCAGTGAGAAAAACATCACGGGGTGGTGCGCATTGTATGGGTGTGTGTTACATTACATTCACTAGTAGAAGTGAGAAAAACATCACGGGGTGGTGCGCATTGTATGGGTGTGTGTTACATTAGATTCACTAGTAGCAGTGAGAAAAACATCACGGGGTGGTGCGCATTGTATGGGTGTGTGTTACATTACATTCACTAGTAGGAGTGAGAAAAACATCACTGGGTGGTGCGCATTGTATGGGTGTGTGTTACATTAGATTCACTAGTAGCAGTGAGAAAAACATCACGGGGTGGTGCGCATTGTATGGGTGTGTGTTACATTAGATTCACTAGTAGCAGTGAGAAAAACATCACGGGGTGGTGCGCATTGTATGGGTGTGTGTTACATTAGATTCACTAGTAGCAGTGAGAAAAACATCACGGGGTGGTGCGCATTGTATGGGTGTGTGTTACATTACATTCACTAGTAGCAGTGAGAAAAACATCACGGGGTGGTGCGCATTGTATGGGTGTGTGTTACATTAGATTCACTAGTAGGAGTGAGAAAAACATCTCGGGGTGGTGCGCATTGTATGGGTGTGTGTTACATTAGATTCACTAGTAGTAGTGAGAAAAACATCACGGGGTGGTGCGCATTGTATGGGTGTGTGTTACATTACATTCACTAGTAGGAGTGAGAAAAACATCACTGGGTGGTGCGCATTGTATGGGTGTGTGTTACATTAGATTCACTAGTAGCAGTGAGAAAAACATCACGGGGTGGTGCGCATTGTATGGGTGTGTGTTACATTAGATTCACTAGTAGCAGTGAGAAAAACATCACGGGGTGGTGCGCATTGTATGGGTGTGTGTTACATTAGATTCACTAGTAGCAGTGAGAAAAACATCACGGGGTGGTGCGCATTGTATGGGTGTGTGTTACATTAGATTCACTAGTAGCAGTGAGAAAAACATCACGGTGTGGTGCGCATTGTATGGGTGTGTGTTACATTAGATTCACTAGTAGCAGTGAGAAAAACATCAAGGGGTGGTGCGCATTGTATGGGTGTGTGTTACATTAGATTCACTAGTAGCAGTGAGAAAAACATCACGGGGTGGTGCGCATTGTATAGGTGTGTGTTACATTAGATTCACTAGTAGCAGTGAGAAAAACATCACGGGGTGGTGCGCATTGTATGGGTGTGTGTTACATTAGATTCACTAGTAGGAGTGAGAAAAACATCACGGGGTGGTGCGCATTGTATGGGTGTGTGTTACATTGGATTCACTAGTAGGAGTGAGAAAAACATCACGGGGTGGTGCGCATTGTATGGGTGTGTGTTACATTGGATTCACTAGTAGCAGTGAGAAAAACATCACGGGGTGGTGCGCATTGTATGGGTGTGTGTTACATTAGATACACTAGTAGGAGTGAGAAAAACATCACGGGGTGGTGCGCATTGTATGGGTGTGTGTTACATTGGATTCACTAGTAGGAGTGAGAAAAACATCACGGGGTGGTGCGCATTGTATGGGTGTGTGTTACATTGGATTCACTAGTAGGAGTGAGAAAAACATCACAGGGTGGTGCGCATTGTATGGGTGTGTGTTACATTGGATTCACTAGTAGGAGTGAGAAAAACATCACGGGGTGGTGCGCATTGTATGGGTGTGTGTTACATTACATTCACTAGTAGGAGTGAGAAAAACATCACGGGGTGGTGCGCATTGTATGGGTGTGTGTTACATTACATTCACTAGTAGGATTGATAAAAACATCACTGGGTGCTGCGCATTGTATGGGTGTATTTACATTACATTCACTAGTAGGAGTGAGAAAAACATCACGGGGTGGTGCGCATTGTATGGGTGTGTGTTACATTAGATACACTAGTAGCAGTGAGAAAAACATCACGGGGTGGTGCGCATTGTATGGGTGTGTGTTACATTACATTCACTAGTAGCAGTCAGAAAAACATCACGGGGTGGTGCGCATTGTATTGGTGTGTTTTACATTACATTCACTAGTAGCAGTGAGAAAAACATCACGGAGTGGTGCGCATTGTATGGGTGTGTGTTACATTACATTCACTAGTAGCAGTGAGAACAACACGGGGTGGTGCGCATTGTATGGGTGTGTGTTACATTAGATTCACTAGTAGCAGATAGAAAAACATCACTGGGTGGTGCGCATTGTATGGGTGTGTGTTACATTAGATTCACTAGTAGCAGTGAGAAAAACATCACGGGGTGGTGCGCATTTTATGGGTGTGTGTTACATTAGATTCACTAGTAGGAGTGAGAAAAACATCACGGGGTGGTGCGCATTGTATGGGTGTGTGTTACATTACATTCACTAGTAGGAGTGAGAAAAACATCACGGGGTGGTGCGCATTGTATGGGTGTGTGTTACATTACATTCACTAGTAGGAGTGAGAAAAACATCACGGGGTGGTGCGCATTGTATGGGTGTGTGTTACATTAGATTCACTAGTAGGAGTGAGAAAAACATCACGGGGTGGTGCGCATTGTATCGGTGTGTGTTACATTACATTCACTAGTAGGAGTGAGAAAAACATCACGGGGTGGTGCGCATTGTATCGGTGTGTGTTACATTACATTCACTAGTAGGAGTGAGAAAAACATCACTGGGTGGTGCGCATTGTATCGGTGTGTGTTACATTACATTCACTAGTAGGAGTGAGAAAAACATCACGGGGTGGTGCGCATTGTATGGGTGTGTGTTACATTACATTCACTAGTAGCAGTGAGAAAAACATCACGGGGTGGTGCGCATTGTATGGGTGTGTGTTACATTACATTCACTAGTAGCAGTGAGAAAAACATCACGGGGTGGTGCGCATTGTATGGGTGTGTGTTACATGAGATTCACTAGTAGCAGTGAGAAAAACATCACGGGGTGGTGCGCATTGTATGGGTGTGTGTTACATTACATTCACTAGTAGCAGTGAGAAAACATCACGGGGTGGTGCGCATTGTATGGGTGTGTGTTACATTACATTCACCAGTAGGAGTGAGAAAAACATCACGGGGTGGTGCGCATTGTATGGGTGTGTGTTACATTACATTCACTAGTAGGAGTGAGAAAAACATCACGGGGTGGTGCGCATTTTATGGGTGTGTGTTACATTACATTCACTAGTAGGAGTGAGAAAAACATCACGGGGTGGTGCGCATTGTATAGGTGTGTGTTACATTAGATTCACTAGTAGGAGTGAGAAAAACATCACGGGGTGGTGCGCATTGTATGGGTGTGTGTTACATTAGATCCACGATTAGGAGTGAGAAAAACATCACGGGGTGGTGCGCATTGTATGGGTGTGTGTTACATTACATTCACTAGTAGGAGTGAGAAAAACCTCACGGGGTGGTGCGCATTGTATGGGTGTGTGTTACATTGGATTCACTAGTAGGAGTGAGAAAAACCTCACGGGGTGGTGCGCAGTGTATGGGTGTGTGTTACATTGGATTCACTAGTAGGAGTGAGAAAAACATCACGGGGTGGTGCGCATTGTATGTGTGTGTGTTACATTGGATTCACTACTAGGAGTGAGAAAAACATCACGGGGTGGTGCGCATTGTATGTGTGTGTGTTACATTGGATTCACTAGTAGGAGTGAGAAAAACATCACGGGGTGGTGCGCATTGTATGGGTCTGTGTTACATTACATTCACTAGTAGCAGTGAGAAAAACATCACGGGGTGGTGCGCATTGTATGGGTGTGTGTTACATTACATTCACTAGTAGCAGTGAGAAAAATCATCACGGGGTGGTGCGCATTGTATGGTTGTGTGTTACATTACATTCACTAGTAGGAGTGAGACAAACATCACGGGGTGGTGCGCATTGTATGGGTGTGTGTTACATTACATTCACTAGTAGGAGTTAGAAATACATCACGGGGTGGTGCGCATTGTATGGGTGTGTGTTACATTACATTCACTAGTAGGAGTGAGAAAAACATCACGGGGTGGTGCGCATTGTATGGGTGTGTGTTACATTACATTCACTAGAAGCAGTGAGAAAACATCACGGGGTGGTGCGCATTGTATGGGTGTGTGTTACATTACATTCACTAGTAGGAGTGAGAAAAACATCACGGGGTGGTGCGCATTGTATGGGTGTGTGTTACATTACATTCACTAGTAGGAGTGAGAAAAACATCACGGGGTGGTGCGCATTTTATGGGTGTGTGTTACATTACATTCACTAGTAGGAGTGAGAAAAACATCACGGGGTGGTGCGCATTGTATAGGTGTGTGTTACATTAGATTCACTAGTAGGAGTGAGAAAAACATCACGGGGTGGTGCGCATTGTATGGGTGTGTGTTACATTAGATTCACTAGTAGGAGTGAGAAAAACATCACGGGGTGGTGCGCATTGTATGGGTGTGTGTTACATTACATTCACTAGTAGGAGTGAGAAAAACCTCACGGGGTGGTGCGCATTGTATGGGTGTGTGTTACATTGGATTCACTAGTAGGAGTGAGAAAAACCTCACGGGGTGGTGCGCAGTGTATGGGTGTGTGTTACATTGGATTCACTAGTAGGAGTGAGAAAAACATCACGGGGTGGTGCGCATTGTATGTGTGTGTGTTACATTGGATTCACTAGTAGGAGTGAGAAAAACATCACGGGGTGGTGCGCATTGTATGTGTGTGTGTTACATTGGATTCACTAGTAGGAGTGAGAAAAACATCACGGGGTGGTGCGAATTTTATGGGTGTGTGTTACATTACATTCACTAGTAGGAGTGAGAAAAACATCATGGGGTGGTACACATTGTATGGGTGTGTGTTACATTAGATTCAATAGTAGCAGTGAGAAAAACATCACGGGGTGGTGCGCATTGTATGGGTGTGTGTTACATTACATTCACTAGTAGAAGTGAGAAAAACATCACGGGGTGGTCCGCATTGTATGGGTGTGTGTTACATTAGATTCACTAGTAGCAGTGAGAAAAACATCACGGGGTGGTGCGCATTGTATGGGTGTGTGTTACATTACATTCACTAGTAGGAGTGAGAAAAACATCACTGGGTGGTGCGCATTGTATGGGTGTGTGTTACATTAGATTCACTAGTAGCAGTGAGAAAAACATCACGGGGTGGTGCGCATTGTATGGGTGTGTGTTACATTAGATTCACTAGTAGCAGTGAGAAAAACATCACGGGGTGGTGCGCATTGTATGGGTGTGTGTTACATTAGATTCACTAGTAGCAGTGAGAAAAACATCACGGGGTGGTGCGCATTGTATGGGTGTGTGTTACATTAGATTCACTAGTAGCAGTGAGAAAAACATCACGGGGTGGTGCGCATTGTATGGGTGTGTGTTACATTAGATTCACTAGTAGCAGTGAGAAAAAACATCAAGGGGTGGTGCGCATTGTATGGGTGTGTGTTACATTAGATTCACTAGTAGCAGTGAGAAAAACATCACGGGGTGGTGCGCATTGTATGGGTGTGTGTTACATTAGATTCACTAGTAGCAGTGAGAAAAACATCACGGGGTGGTGCGCATTGTATGGGTGTGTGTTACATTAGATTCACTAGTAGGAGTGAGACAAACATCACGGGGTGGTGCGCATTGTATGGGTGTGTGTTACATTGGATTCACTAGTAGGAGTGAGAAAAACATCACGGGGTGGTGCGCATTGTATGGGTGTGTGTTACATTGGATTCACTAGTAGCAGTGAGAAAAACATCACGGGGTGGTGCGCATTGTATGGGTGTGTGTTACATTAGATACACTAGTAGGAGTGAGAAAAACATCGCGGGGTGGTGCGCATTGTATGGGTGTGTGTTACATTGGATTCACTAGTAGGAGTGAGAAAAACATCACGGGGTGGTGCGCATTGTATGGGTGTGTGTTACATTGGATTCACTAGTAGGAGTGAGAAAAACATCACAGGGTGGTGCGCATTGTATGGGTGTGTGTTACATTGGATTCACTAGTAGGAGTGAGAAAAACATCACGGGGTGGTGCGCATTGTATGGGTGTGTGTTACATTACATTCACTAGTAGGAGTGAGAAAAACATCACGGGGTGGTGCGCATTGTATGGGTGTGTGTTACATTACATTCACTAGTAGGATTGATAAAAACATCACTGGGTGCTGCGCATTGTATGGGTGTATGTTACATTACATTCACTAGTAGGAGTGAGAAAAACATCACGGGGTGGTGCGCATTGTATGGGTGTGTGTTACATTAGATACACTAGTAGCAGTGAGAAAAACATCACGGGGTGGTGCGCATTGTATGGGTGTGTGTTACATTACATTCACTAGTAGCAGTGAGAAAAACATCACGGGGTGGTGCGCATTGTATTGGTGTGTTTTACATTACATTCACTAGTAGCAGTGAGAAAAACATCACGGAGTGGTGCGCATTGTATGGGTGTGTGTTACATTACATTCACTAGTAGCAGTGAGAACAACACGGGGTGGTGCGCATTGTATGGGTGTGTGTTACATTAGATTCACTAGTAGCAGATAGAAAAACATCACTGGGTGGTGCGCATTGTATGGGTGTGTGTTACATTAGATTCACTAGTAGCAGTGAGAAAAACATCACGGGGTGGTGCGCATTGTATGGGTGTGTGTTACATTAGATTCACTAGTAGGAGTGAGAAAAACATCACGGGGTGGTGCGCATGGTATGGGTGTGTGTTACATTACATTCACTAGTAGGAGTGAGAAAAACATCACGGGGTGGTGCGCATTGTATGGGTGTGTGTTACATTAGATTCACTAGTAGGAGTGAGAAAAACATCACGGGGTGGTGCGCATTGTATGGGTGTGTGTTACATTACATTCACTAGTAGGAGTGAGACAAACATCACGGGGTGGTGCGCATTGTATGGGTGTGTGTTACATTACATTCACTAGTAGGAGTGAGAAAAACATCACGGGGTGGTGCGCATTGTATGGGTGTGTGTTACATTACATTCACTAGTAGGAGTGAGAAAAACATCACTGGGTGGTGCGCATTGTATCGGTGTGTGTTACATTACATTCACTAGTAGGAGTGAGAAAAACATCACGGGGTGGTGCGCATTGTATGGGTGTGTGTTACATTACATTCACTAGTAGGAGTGAGAAAAACATCACGGGGTGGTGCGCATTGTATGGGTGTGTGTTACATTACATTCACTAGTAGCAGTGAGAAAAACATCACGGGGTGGTGCGCATTGTATGGGTGTGTGTTACATTAGATTCACTAGTAGGAGTGAGAAAAACATCACGGGGTGGTGCGCATTGTATGGGTGTGTGTTACATTACATTCACTAGTAGCAGTGAGAAAACATCACGGGGTGGTGCGCATTGTATGGGTGTGTGTTACATTACATTCACTAGTAGGAGTGAGAAAAACATCACGGGGTGGTGCGCATTGTATGGGTGTGTGTTACATTACATTCACTAGTAGGAGTGAGAAAAACATCACGGGGTGGTGCGCATTTTATGGGTGTGTGTTACATTACATTCACTAGTAGGAGTGAGAAAAACATCACGGGGTGGTGCGCATTGTATAGGTGTGTGTTACATTAGATTCACTAGTAGGAGTGAGAAAAACATCACGGGGTGGTGCGCATTGTATGGGTGTGTGTTACATTAGATTCACTAGTAGGAGTGAGAAAAACATCACGGGGTGGTGCGCATTGTATGGGTGTGTGTTACATTACATTCACTAGTAGGAGTGAGAAAAACCTCACGGGGTGGTGCGCATTGTATGGGTGTGTGTTACATTGGATTCACTAGTAGGAGTGAGAAAAACCTCACGGGGTGGTGCGCAGTGTATTGGTGTGTGTTACATTGGATTCACTAGTAGGAGTGAGAAAAACATCACGGGGTGGTGCGCATTGTATGTGTGTGTGTTACATTGGATTCACTACTAGGAGTGAGAAAAACATCACGGGGTGGTGCGCATTGTATGTGTGTGTGTTACATTGGATTCACTAGTAGGAGTGAGAAAAACATCACGGGGTGGTGCGCATTGTATGGGTCTGTGTTACATTACATTCACTAGTAGCTGTGAGAAAAACATCACGGGGTGGTGCGCATTGTATGGGTGTGTGTTACATTACATTCACTAGTAGCAGTGAGAAAAATCATCACGGGGTGGTGCGCATTGTATGGTTGTGTGTTACATTACATTCACTAGTAGGAGTGAGACAAACATCACGGGGTGGTGCGCATTGTATGGGTGTGTGTTACATTACATTCACTAGTAGGAGTTAGAAAAACATCACGGGGTGGTGCGCATTGTATGGGTGTGTGTTACATTACATTCACTAGTAGGAGTGAGAAAAACATCACGGGGTGGTGCGCATTGTATGGGTGTGTGTTACATTAGATTCACTAGTAGGAGTGAGAAAAACATCACGGGGTGGTGCGCATTGTATGGGTGTGTGTTACATTACATTCACTAGTAGCAGTGAGAAAACATCACGGGGTGGTGCGCATTGTATGGGTGTGTGTTACATTACATTCACTAGTAGGAGTGAGAAAAACATCACGGGGTGGTGCGCATTGTATGGGTGTGTGTTACATTACATTCACTAGTAGGAGTGAGAAAAACATCACGGGGTGGTGCGCATTTTATGGGTGTGTGTTACATTACATTCACTAGTAGGAGTGAGAAAAACATCACGGGGTGGTGCGCATTGTATAGGTGTGTGTTACAATAGATTCACTAGTAGGAGTGAGAAAAACATCACGAGGTGGTGCGCATTGTATGGGTGTGTGTTACATTAGATTCACTAGTAGGAGTGAGAAAAACATCACGGGGTGGTGCGCATTGTATGGGTGTGTGTTACATTACATTCACTAGTAGGAGTGAGAAAAACCTCACGGGGTGGTGCGCATTGTATGGGTGTGTGTTACATTGGATTCACTAGTAGGAGTGAGAAAAACCTCACGGGGTGGTGCGCAGTGTATGGGTGTGTGTTACATTGGATTCACTAGTAGGAGTGAGAAAAACATCACGGGGTGGTGCGCATTGTATGTGTGTGTGTTACATTGGATTCACTAGTAGGAGTGAGAAAAACATCAAGGGGTGGTGCGCATTGTATGTGTGTGTGTTACATTGGATTCACTAGTAGGAGTGAGAAAAACATCACGGGGTGGTGCGCATTGTATGGGTGTGTGTTACATTACATTCACTAGTAGGAGTGAGAAAAACATCATGGGGTGGTGCACATTGTATGGGTGTGTGTTACATTAGATTCAATAGTAGCAGTGAGAAAAACATCACGGGGTGGTGCGCATTGTATGGGTGTGTGTTACATTACATTCACTAGTAGAAGTGAGAAAAACATCACGGGGTGGTGCGCATTGTATGGGTGTGTGTTACATTAGATTCACTAGTAGCAGTGAGAAAAACATCACGGGGTGGTGCGCATTGTATGGGTGTGTGTTACATTACATTCACTAGTAGGAGTGAGAAAAACATCACTCGGTGGTGCGCATTGTATGGGTGTGTGTTACATTAGATTCACTAGTAGCAGTGAGAAAAACATCACGGGGTGGTGCGCATTGTATAGGTGTGTGTTACATTGGATTCACTAGTAGGAGTGAGAAAAACATCACGGGGTGGTGCGCATTGTATGGGTGTGTGTTACATTAGATTCACTAGTACCAGTGAGAAAAACATCACGGGGAGGTGCGCATTGTATAGGTGTGTGTTACATTGGATTCACTAGTAGGAGTGAGAAAAACATCACGGGGTGGTGCGCATTGTATGGGTGTGTGTTACATTGGATTCACTAGTAGGAGTGAGAAAAACATCACGGGGTGGTGCGCATTGTATGGGTGTGTGTTACATTAGATTCACTAGTAGCAGTGAGAAAAACATCACGGGGTGGTGCGCATTGTATGGGTGTGTGTTACATTACATTCACTAGTAGGAGTGAGAAAAACATCACGGGGTGGTGCGCATTGTATGGGTGTGTGTTACATTAGATTCACTAGTAGCAGTGAGAAAAACATCACGGGGTGGTGCGCATTGTATAGGTGTGTGTTACATTACATTCACTAGTAGCAGTGAGAAAAACATCACGGGGTGGTGCGCATTGTATGGGTGTGTGTTACATTACATTCACTAGTAGCAGTGAGAAAAACATCACGGGGTGGTGCGCATTGTATGGGTGTGTGTTACATTAGATTCACTAGTAGCAGTGAGAAAAACATCATGGGGTGGTCCGCATTGTATGGGTGTGTGTTACATTAGATTCACTAGTAGCAGTGAGAAAAATATCACGGGGTGGTGTGCATTGTATGGGTGTGTGTTACATTACATTCACTAGTAGGAGTGAGAAAAACATCACGGGGTGGTGCGCATTGTATGGGTGTGTGTTACATTACATTCACTAGTAGCAGTGAGAAAAACATCACGGGGTGGTGCGCATTGTATGGGTGTGTGTTACATTAGATTCACTAGTAGCAGTGAGAAAAATATCACGGGGTGGTGTGCATTGTATGGGTGTGTGTTACATTAGATTCACTAGTAGCAGTGAGAAAAACATCACGGGGTGGTGCGCATTGTATGGGTGTGTGTTACATTACATTCACTAGTAGGATTGATAAAAACATCACTGGGTGCTGCGCATTGTATGGGTGTATGTTACATTACATTCACTAGTAGGAGTGAGAAAAACATCACGGGGTGGTGCGCATTGTATGGGTGTGTGTTACATTAGATACACTAGTAGCAGTGAGAAAAACATCACGGGGTGGTGCGCATTGTATGGGTGTGTGTTACATTACATTCACTAGTAGCAGTGAGAAAAACATCACGGGGTGGTGCGCATTGTATTGGTGTGTTTTACATTACATTCACTAGTAGCAGTGAGAAAAACATCACGGAGTGGTGCGCATTGTATGGGTGTGTGTTACATTACATTCACTAGTAGCAGTGAGAACAACACGGGGTGGTGCGCATTGTATGGGTGTGTGTTACATTAGATTCACTAGTAGCAGATAGAAAAACATCACTGGGTGGTGCGCATTGTATGGGTGTGTGTTACATTAGATTCACTAGTAGCAGTGAGAAAAACATCACGGGGTGGTGCGCATTGTATGGGTGTGTGTTACATTAGATTCACTAGTAGGAGTGAGAAAAACATCACGGGGTGGTGCGCATTGTATGGGTGTGTGTTACATTGGATTCACTAGTAGGAGTGAGAAAAACATCACGGGGTGGTGCGCATTGTATGGGTGTGTGTTACATTGGATTCACTAGTAGGAGTGAGAAAAACATCACGGGGTGGTGCGCATTGTATGGGTGTGTGTTACATTAGATTCACTAGTAGCAGTGAGAAAAACATCACGGGGTGGTGCGCATTGTATGGGTGTGTGTTACATTACATTCACTAGTAGGAGTGAGAAAAACATCACGGGGTGGTGCGCATTGTATGGGTGTGTGTTACATTAGATTCACTAGTAGCAGTGAGAAAAACATCACGGGGTGGTGCGCATTGTATAGGTGTGTGTTACATTACATTCACTAGTAGCAGTGAGAAAAACATCACGGGGTGGTGCGCATTGTATGGGTGTGTGTTACATTACATTCACTAGTAGCAGTGAGAAAAACATCACGGGGTGGTGCGCATTGTATGGGTGTGTGTTACATTAGATTCACTAGTAGCAGTGAGAAAAACATCATGGGGTGGTCCGCATTGTATGGGTGTGTGTTACATTAGATTCACTAGTAGCAGTGAGAAAAATATCACGGGGTGGTGTGCATTGTATGGGTGTGTGTTACATTACATTCACTAGTAGGAGTGAGAAAAACATCACGGGGTGGTGCGCATTGTATGGGTGTGTGTTACATTACATTCACTAGTAGCAGTGAGAAAAACATCACGGGGTGGTGCGCATTGTATGGGTGTGTGTTACATTAGATTCACTAGTAGGAGTGAGAAAAACATCTCGGGGTGGTGCGCATTGTATGGGTGTGTGTTACATTAGATTCACTAGTAGCAGTGAGAAAAACATCACGGGGTGGTGCGCATTGTATGGGTGTGTGTTACATTACATTCACTAGTAGGAGTGAGAAAAACATCACTGGGTGGTGCGCATTGTATGGGTGTGTGTTACATTAGATTCACTAGTAGCAGTGAGAAAAACATCACGGGGTGGTGCGCATTGTATGGGTGTGTGTTACATTAGATTCACTAGTAGCAGTGAGAAAAACATCACGGGGTGGTGCGCATTGTATGGGTGTGTGTTACATTAGATTCACTAGTAGCAGTGAGAAAAACATCACGGGGTGGTGCGCATTGTATGGGTGTGTGTTACATTAGATTCACTAGTAGCAGTGAGAAAAACATCACGGGGTGGTGCGCATTGTATGGGTGTGTGTTACATTAGATTCACTAGTAGCAGTGAGAAAAACATCAAGGGGTGGTGCGCATTTTATGGGTGTGTGTTACATTAGATTCACTAGTAGCAGTGAGAAAAACATCACGGGGTGGTGCGCATTGTATGGGTGTGTGTTACATTAGATTCACTAGTAGCAGTGAGAAAAACATCACGGGGTGGTGCGCATTGTATGGGTGTGTGTTACATTAGATTCACTAGTAGGAGTGAGAAAAACATCACGGGGTGGTGCGCATTGTATGGGTGTGTGTTACATTGGATTCACTAGTAGGAGTGAGAAAAACATCACGGGGTGGTGCGCATTGTATGGGTGTGTGTTACATTGGATTCACTAGTAGGAGTGAGAAAAACATCACAGGGTGGTGCGCATTGTATGGGTGTGTGTTACATTGGATTCACTAGTAGGAGTGAGAAAAACATCACGGGGTGGTGCGCATTGTATGGGTGTGTGTTACATTACATTCACTAGTAGGAGTGAGAAAAACATCACGGGGTGGTGCGCATTGTATGGGTGTGTGTTACATTACATTCACTAGTAGGATTGATAAAAACATCACTGGGTGCTGCGCATTGTATGGGTGTATGTTACATTACATTCACTAGTAGGAGTGAGAAAAACATCACGGGGTGGTGCGCATTGTATGGGTGTGTGTTACATTAGATACACTAGTAGCAGTGAGAAAAACATCACGGGGTGGTGCGCATTGTATGGGTGTGTGTTACATTACATTCACTAGTAGCAGTGAGAAAAACATCACGGGGTGGTGCGCATTGTATTGGTGTGTTTTACATTACATTCACTAGTAGCAGTGAGAAAAACATCACGGAGTGGTGCGCATTGTATGGGTGTGTGTTACATTACATTCACTAGTAGCAGTGAGAACAACACGGGGTGGTGCGCATTGTATGGGTGTGTGTTACATTAGATTCACTAGTAGCAGATAGAAAAACATCACTGGGTGGTGCGCATTGTATGGGTGTGTGTTACATTAGATTCACTAGTAGCAGTGAGAAAAACATCACGGGGTGGTGCGCATTGTATGGGTGTGTGTTACATTAGATTCACTAGTAGGAGTGAGAAAAACATCACGGGGTGGTGCGCATTGTATGGGTGTGTGTTACATTGGATTCACTAGTAGGAGTGAGAAAAACATCACGGGGTGGTGCGCATTGTATGGGTGTGTGTTACATTGGATTCACTAGTAGGAGTGAGAAAAACATCACGGGGTGGTGCGCATTGTATGGGTGTGTGTTACATTAGATTCACTAGTAGCAGTGAGAAAAACATCACGGGGTGGTGCGCATTGTATGGGTGTGTGTTACATTACATTCACTAGTAGGAGTGAGAAAAACATCACGGGGTGGTGCGCATTGTATGGGTGTGTGTTACATTAGATTCACTAGTAGCAGTGAGAAAAACATCACGGGGTGGTGCGCATTGTATAGGTGTGTGTTACATTACATTCACTAGTAGCAGTGAGAAAAACATCACGGGGTGGTGCGCATTGTATGGGTGTGTGTTACATTACATTCACTAGTAGCAGTGAGAAAAACATCACGGGGTGGTGCGCATTGTATGGGTGTGTGTTACATTAGATTCACTAGTAGCAGTGAGAAAAACATCATGGGGTGGTCCGCATTGTATGGGTGTGTGTTACATTAGATTCACTAGTAGCAGTGAGAAAAATATCACGGGGTGGTGTGCATTGTATGGGTGTGTGTTACATTACATTCACTAGTAGGAGTGAGAAAAACATCACGGGGTGGTGCGCATTGTATGGGTGTGTGTTACATTACATTCACTAGTAGCAGTGAGAAAAACATCACGGGGTGGTGCGCATTGTATGGGTGTGTGTTACATTAGATTCACTAGTAGGAGTGAGAAAAACATCTCGGGGTGGTGCGCATTGTATGGGTGTGTGTTACATTAGATTCACTAGTAGCAGTGAGAAAAACATCACGGGGTGGTGCGCATTGTATGGGTGTGTGTTACATTACATTCACTAGTAGGAGTGAGAAAAACATCACTGGGTGGTGCGCATTGTATGGGTGTGTGTTACATTAGATTCACTAGTAGCAGTGAGAAAAACATCACGGGGTGGTGCGCATTGTATGGGTGTGTGTTACATTAGATTCACTAGTAGCAGTGAGAAAAACATCACGGGGTGGTGCGCATTGTATGGGTGTGTGTTACATTAGATTCACTAGTAGCAGTGAGAAAAACATCACGGGGTGGTGCGCATTGTATGGGTGTGTGTTACATTAGATTCACTAGTAGCAGTGAGAAAAACATCACGGGGTGGTGCGCATTGTATGGGTGTGTGTTACATTAGATTCACTAGTAGCAGTGAGAAAAACATCAAGGGGTGGTGCGCATTGTATGGGTGTGTGTTACATTAGATTCACTAGTAGCAGTGAGAAAAACATCACGGGGTGGTGCGCATTGTATGGGTGTGTGTTACATTAGATTCACTAGTAGCAGTGAGAAAAACATCACTGGGTGGTGCGCATTGTATGGGTGTGTGTTACATTAGATTCACTAGTAGCAGTGAGAAAAACATCACGGGGTGGTGCGCATTGTATGGGTGTGTGTTACATTAGATTCACTAGTAGGAGTGAGAAAAACATCACGGGGTGGTGCGCATTGTATGGGTGTGTGTTACATTGGATTCACTAGTAGGAGTGAGAAAAACATCACGGGGTGGTGCGCATTGTATGGGTGTGTGTTACATTGGATTCACTAGTAGGAGTGAGAAAAACATCACGGGGTGGTGCGCATTGTATGGGTGTGTGTTACATTAGATTCACTAGTAGCAGTGAGAAAAACATCACGGGGTGGTGCGCATTGTATGGGTGTGTGTTACATTACATTCACTAGTAGGAGTGAGAAAAACATCACGGGGTGGTGCGCATTGTATGGGTGTGTGTTACATTAGATTCACTAGTAGCAGTGAGAAAAACATCACGGGGTGGTGCGCATTGTATAGGTGTGTGTTACATTACATTCACTAGTAGCAGTGAGAAAAACATCACGGGGTGGTGCGCATTGTATGGGTGTGTGTTACATTACATTCACTAGTAGCAGTGAGAAAAACATCACGGGGTGGTGCGCATTGTATGGGTGTGTGTTACATTAGATTCACTAGTAGCAGTGAGAAAAACATCATGGAGTGGTCCGCATTGTATGGGTGTGTGTTACATTAGATTCACTAGTAGCAGTGAGAAAAATATCACGGGGTGGTGTGCATTGTATGGGTGTGTGTTACATTACATTCACTAGTAGGAGTGAGAAAAACATCACGGGGTGGTGCGCATTGTATGGGTGTGTGTTACATTACATTCACTAGTAGCAGTGAGAAAAACATCACGGGGTGGTGCGCATTGTATGGGTGTGTGTTACATTACATTCACTAGTAGGAGTGAGAAAAACATCTCGGGGTGGTGCGCATTGTATGGGTGTGTGTTACATTAGATTCACTAGTAGCAGTGAGAAAAACATTACGGGGTGGTGCGCATTGTATGGGTGTGTGTTACATTACATTCACTAGTAGGAGTGAGAAAAACATCACTGGGTGGTGCGCATTGTATGGGTGTGTGTTACATTAGATTCACTAGTAGCAGTGAGAAAAACATCACGGGGTGGTGCGCATTGTATGGGTGTGTGTTACATTAGATTCACTAGTAGCAGTGAGAAAAACATCACGGGGTGGTGCGCATTGTATGGGTGTGTGTTACATTAGATTCACTAGTAGCAGTGAGAAAAACATCACGGGGTGGTGCGCATTGTATGGGTGTGTGTTACATTAGATTCACTAGTAGCAGTGAGAAAAACATCACGGGGTGGTGCGCATTGTATGGGTGTGTGTTACATTAGATTCACTAGTAGCAGTGAGAAAAACATCAAGGGGTGGTGCGCATTGTATGGGTGTGTGTTACATTAGATTCACTAGTAGCAGTGAGAAAAACATCACGGGGTGGTGCGCATTGTATGGGTGTGTGTTACATTAGATTCACTAGTAGCAGTGAGAAAAACATCACGGGGTGGTGCGCATTGTATGGGTGTGTGTTACATTAGATTCACTAGTAGGAGTGAGAAAAACATCACGGGGTGGTGCGCATTGTATGGGTGTGTGTTACATTGGATTCACTAGTAGGAGTGAGAAAAACATCACGGGGTGGTGCGCATTGTATGGGTGTGTGTTACATTGGATTCACTAGTAGCAGTGAGAAAAACATCACGGGGTGGTGCGCATTGTATGGGTGTGTGTTACATTAGATACACTAGTAGGAGTGAGAAAAACATCACGGGGTGGTGCGCATTGTATGGGTGTGTGTTACATTGGATTCACTAGTAGGAGTGAGAAAAACATCACGGGGTGGTGCGCATTGTATGGGTGTGTGTTACATTGGATTCACTAGTAGGAGTGAGAAAAACATCACAGGGTGGTGCGCATTGTATGGGTGTGTGTTACATTGGATTCACTAGTAGGAGTGAGAAAAACATCACGGGGTGGTGCGCATTGTATGGGTGTGTGTTACATTACATTCACTAGTAGGAGTGAGAAAAACATCACGGGGTGGTGCGCATTGTATGGGTGTGTGTTACATTACATTCACTAGTAGGATTGATAAAAACATCACTGGGTGCTGCGCATTGTATGGGTGTATGTTACATTACATTCACTAGTAGGAGTGAGAAAAACATCACGGGGTGGTGCGCATTGTATGGGTGTGTGTTACATTAGATACACTAGTAGCAGTGAGAAAAACATCACGGGGTGGTGCGCATTGTATGGGTGTGTGTTACATTACATTCACTAGTAGCAGTGAGAAAAACATCACGGGGTGGTGCGCATTGTATTGGTGTGTTTTACATTACATTCACTAGTAGCAGTGAGAAAAACATCACGGAGTGGTGCGCATTGTATGGGTGTGTGTTACATTACATTCACTAGTAGCAGTGAGAACAACACGGGGTGGTGCGCATTGTATGGGTGTGTGTTACATTAGATTCACTAGTAGCAGATAGAAAAACATCACTGGGTGGTGCGCATTGTATGGGTGTGTGTTACATTAGATTCACTAGTAGCAGTGAGAAAAACATCACGGGGTGGTGCGCATTGTATGGGTGTGTGTTACATTAGATTCACTAGTAGGAGTGAGAAAAACATCACGGGGTGGTGCGCATTGTATGGGTGTGTGTTACATTACATTCACTAGTAGGAGTGAGAAAAACATCACGGGGTGGTGCGCATTGTATGGGTGTGTGTTACATTATATTCACTACTAGGAGTGAGAAAAACATCACGGGGTGGTGCGCATTGTATGGGTGTGTGTTACATTAGATTCACTAGTAGGAGTGAGAAAAACATCACGGGGTGGTGCGCATTGTATGGGTGTGTGTTACATTACATTCACTAGTAGGAGTGAGACAAATATCACGGGGTGGTGCGCATTGTATGGGTGTGTGTTACATTACATTCACTATTAGGAGTGAGAAAAACATCACGGGGTGGTGCGCATTGTATGGGTGTGTGTTACATTACATTCACTAGTAGGAGTGAGAAAAACATCACTGGGTGGTGCGCATTGTATCGGTGTGTGTTACATTACATTCACTAGTAGGAGTGAGAAAAACATCACGGGGTGGTGCGCATTGTATGGGTGTGTGTTACATTAGATTCACTAGTAGCAGTGAGAAAAACATCACGGGGTGGTGCGCATTGTATGGGTGTGTGTTACATTACATTCACTAGTAGCAGTGAGAAAAACATCACGGGGTGGTGCGCATTGTATGGGTGTGTGTTACATTAGATTCACTAGTAGGAGTGAGAAAAACATCACGGGGTGGTGCGCATTGTATGGGTGTGTGTTACATTACATTCACTAGTAGCAGTGAGAAAACATCACGGGGTGGTGCGCATTGTATGGGTGTGTGTTACATTACATTCACCAGTAGGAGTGAGAAAAACATCATGGGGTGGTGCGCATTGTATGGGTGTGTGTTACATTACATTCACTAGTAGGAGTGAGAAAAACATCACGGGGTGGTGCGCATTTTATGGGTGTGTGTTACATTACATTCACTAGTAGGAGTGAGAAAAACATCACGGGGTGGTGCGCATTGTATAGGTGTGTGTTACATTAGATTCACTAGTAGGAGTGAGAAAAACATCACGGGGTGGTGCGCATTGTATGGGTGTGTGTTACATTAGATTCACTAGTAGGAGTGAGAAAAACATCACGGGGTGGTGCGCATTGTATGGGTGTGTGTTACATTACATTCACTAGTAGGAGTGAGAAAAACCTCACGGGGTGGTGCGCATTGTATGGGTGTGTGTTACATTGGATTCACTAGTAGGAGTGAGAAAAACCTCACGGGGTGGTGCGCAGTGTATGGGTGTGTGTTACATTGGATTCACTAGTAGGAGTGAGAAAAACATCACGGGGTGGTGCGCATTGTATGTGTGTGTGTTACATTGGATTCACTACTAGGAGTGAGAAAAACATCACGGGGTGGTGCGCATTGTATGTGTGTGTGTTACATTGGATTCACTAGTAGGAGTGAGAAAAACATCACGGGGTGGTTCGCATTGTATGGGTCTGTGTTACATTACATTCACTAGTAGCAGTGAGAAAAACATCACGGGGTGGTGCGCATTGTATGGGTGTGTGTTACATTACATTCACTAGTAGCAGTGAGAAAAATCATCACGGGGTGGTGCGCATTGTATGGTTGTGTGTTACATTACATTCACTAGTAGGAGTGAGACAAACATCACGGGGTGGTGCGCATTGTATGGGTGTGTGTTACATTACATTCACTAGTAGGAGTTAGAAAAACATCACGGGGTGGTGCGCATTGTATGGGTGTGTGTTACATTACATTCACTAGTAGGAGTGAGAAAAACATCACCGGGTGGTGCGCATTGTATGGGTGTGTGTTACATTAGATTCACTAGTAGGAGTGAGAAAAACATCACGGGGTGGTGCGCATTGTATGGGTGTGTGTTACATTACATTCACTAGTAGCAGTGAGAAAACATCACGGGGTGGTGCGCATTGTATGGGTGTGTGTTACATTACATTCACTAGTAGGAGTGAGAAAAACATCACGGGGTGGTGCGCATTGTATGGGTGTGTGTTACATTAGATTCACTAGTAGGAGTGAGAAAAACATCACGGGGTGGTGCGCATTGTATGGGTGTGTGTTACATTAGATTCACTAGTAGGAGTGAGAAAAACATCACGGGGTGGTGCGCATTGTATGGGTGTGTGTTACATTACATTCACTAGTAGGAGTGAGAAAAACCTCACGTGGTGGTGCGCATTGTATGGGTGTGTGTTACATTGGATTCACTAGTAGGAGTGAGAAAAACCTCACGGGGTGGTGCGCAGTGTATTGGTGTGTGTTACATTGGATTCACTAGTAGGAGTGAGAAAAACATCACGGGGTGGTGCGCATTGTATGTGTGTGTGTTACATTGGATTCACTACTAGGAGTGAGAAAAACATCACGGGGTGGTGCGCATTGTATGTGTGTGTGTTACATTGGATTCACTAGTAGGAGTGAGAAAAACATCACGGGGTGGTGCGCATTGTATGGGTCTGTGTTACATTACATTCACTAGTAGCTGTGAGAAAAACATCACGGGGTGGTGCGCATTGTTGGGTGTGTGTTACATTACATTCACTAGTAGCAGTGAGAAAAATCATCACGGGGTGGTGCGCATTGTATGGTTGTGTGTTACATTACATTCACTAGTAGGAGTGAGACAAACATCACGGGGTGGTGCGCATTGTATGGGTGTGTGTTACATTACATTCACTAGTAGGAGTTAGAAAAACATCACGGGGTGGTGCGCATTGTATGGGTGTGTGTTACATTACATTCACTAGTAGGAGTGAGAAAAACATCACGGGGTGGTGCGCATTGTATGGGTGTGTGTTACATTAGATTCACTAGTAGGAGTGAGAAAAACATCACGGGGTGGTGCGCATTGTATGGGTGTGTGTTACATTACATTCACTAGTAGCAGTGAGAAAACATCACGGGGTGGTGCGCATTGTATGGGTGTGTGTTACATTACATTCACTAGTAGGAGTGAGAAAAACATCACGGGGTGGTGCGCATTGTATGGGTGTGTGTTACATTACATTCACTAGTAGGAGTGAGAAAAACATCACGGGGTGGTGCGCATTGTATGGGTGTGTGTTACATTACATTCACTAGTAGGAGTGAGAAAAGCATCACGGGGTGGTGCGCATTGTATAGGTGTGTGTTACAATAGATTCACTAGTAGGAGTGAGAAAAACATCACGAGGTGGTGCGCATTGTATGGGTGTGTGTTACATTAGATTCACTAGTAGGAGTGAGAAAAACATCACGGGGTGGTGCGCATTGTATGGGTGTGTGTTACATTACATTCACTAGTAGGAGTGAGAAAAACCTCACGGGGTGGTGCGCATTGTATGGGTGTGTGTTACATTGGATTCACTAGTAGGAGTGAGAAAAACCTCACGGGGTGGTGCGCATTGTATGGGTGTGTGTTACATTGGATTCACTAGTAGGAGTGAGAAAAACCTCACGGGGTGGTGCGCATTGTATGGGTGTGTGTTACATTGGATTCACTAGTAGGAGTGAGAAAAACATCACGGGGTGGTGCGCATTGTATGTGTGTGTGTTACATTGGATTCACTAGTAGGAGTGAGAAAAACATCATGGGGTGGTGCGCATTGTATGTGTGTGTGTTACATTGGATTCACTAGTAGGAGTGAGAAAAACATCACGGGGTGGTGCGCATTGTATGGGTGTGTGTTACATTACATTCACTAGTAGGAGTGAGAAAAACATCATGGGGTGGTGCGCATTGTATTGGTGTGTGTTACATTACATTCACTAGTAGAAGTGAGAAAAACATCACGGGGTGGTGCGCATTGTATGGGTGTGTGTTACATTAGATTCACTAGTAGCAGTGAGAAAAACATCACGGGGTGGTGCGCATTGTATGGGTGTGTGTTACATTACATTCACTAGTAGGAGTGAGAAAAACATCACTCGGTGGTGCGCATTGTATGGGTGTGTGTTACATTAGATTCACTAGTAGCAGTGAGAAAAACATCACGGGGTGGTGCGCATTGTATAGGTGTGTGTTACATTGGATTCACTAGTAGGAGTGAGAAAAACATCACGGGGTGGTGCGCATTGTATGGGTGTGTGTTACATTAGATTCACTAGTACCAGTGAGAAAAACATCACGGGGTGGTGCGCATTGTATAGGTGTGTGTTACATTGGATTCACTAGTAGGAGTGAGAAAAACATCACGGGGTGGTGCGCATTGTATGGGTGTGTGTTACATTGGATTCACTAGTAGGAGTGAGAAAAACATCACGGGGTGGTGCGCATTGTATGGGTGTGTGTTACATTGGATTCACTAGTAGGAGTGAGAAAAACATCACGGGGTGGTGCGCATTGTATGGGTGTGTGTTACATTAGATTCACTAGTAGCAGTGAGAAAAACATCACGGGGTGGTGCGCATTGTATGGGTGTGTGTTACATTACATTCACTAGTAGGAGTGAGAAAAACATCACGGGGTGGTGCGCATTGTATGGGTGTGTGTTACATTAGATTCACTAGTAGCAGTGAGAAAAACATCACGGGGTGGTGCGCATTGTATGGGTGTGTGTTACATTACATTCACTAGTAGCAGTGAGAAAAACATCACGGGGTGGTGCGCATTGTATGGGTGTGTGTTACATTACATTCACTAGTAGCAGTGAGAAAAACATACCGGGGTGGTGCGCATTGTATGGGTGTGTGTTACATTAGATTCACTAGTAGCAGTGAGAAAAACATCATGGGGTGGTCCGCATTGTATGGGTGTGTGTTACATTAGATTCACTAGTAGCAGTGAGAAAAATATCACGGGGTGGTGTGCATTGTATGGGTGTGTGTTACATTACATTCACTAGTAGGAGTGAGAAAAACATCACGGGGTGGTGCGCATTGTATGGGTGTGTGTTACATTACATTCACTAGTAGCAGTGAGAAAAACATCACGGGGTGGTGCGCATTGTATGGGTGTGTGTTACATTAGATTCACTAGTAGGAGTGAGAAAAACATCTCGGGGTGGTGCGCATTGTATGGGTGTGTGTTACATTGGATTCACTAGTAGGAGTGAGAAAAACATCACGGGGTGGTGCGCATTGTATGGGTGTGTGTTACATTGGATTCACTAGTAGGAGTGAGAAAAACATCACGGGGTGGTGCGCATTGTATGGGTGTGTGTTACATTGGATTCACTAGTAGGAGTGAGAAAAACATCACGGGGTGATGCGCATTGTATGGGTGTGTGTTACATTGGATTCACTAGTAGGAGTGAGAAAAACATCACGGGGTGGTGCGCATTGTATGGGTGTGTGTTATATTACATTCACTAGTAACAGTGAGAAAAACATCACGGGGTGGTGCGCATTGTATGGGTGTGTGTTACATTACATTCACTAGTAGCAGTGAGAAAAACATCACGGGGTGGTGCGCATTGTATGGGTGTGTGTTACATTACATTCACTAGTAGCAGTGAGAAAAACATCACGGGGTGGTTCGCATTGTATGCGTGTGTGTTACATTACATTCACTAGTAGCAGTGAGAAAAACATCACGGGGTGGTGCGCATTGTATGGGTGTGTGCTACATTAGATTCACTAGTAGGAGTGGGAAAAACATCACGGGGTTGTGCGCATTGTATGGGTGTGTGTTACATTACATTCACTAGTAGCAGCGAGAAAAACACCACGGGGTGGTGCGCATTGTATGGGTGTGTGTTACATTACATTCACTAGTAGCAGTGAGAAAAACATCACGGGGTGGTGCGCATTGTATGGGTGTGTGTTACATTACATTCACTAGTAGGAGTGAGAAAAACATCACGGGGTGGTGCGCATTGTATGGGTGTGTGTTACATTACATTCACTATTAGGAGTTAGAAAAACATCACGGGGTGGTGCGCATTGTATGGGTTTGTGTTACATTACATTCACTAGTAGGAGTGAGAAAAACATCACGGGGTGGTGCGCATTGTATGGGTGTGTGTTACATTAGATTCACTAGTAGGAGTGAGGAAAACATCACGGGGTGGTGCGCATTGTATGGGTGTGTGTTAAATTACATTCACTAGTAGCAGTGAGAAAAACATCACGGGGTGGTGCGCATTGTATGGGTGTGTGTTACATTACATTCACTAGTAGCAGTGAGAAAAACATCACGGGGTGGTGCGCATTGTATGGGTGTGTGTTACATTACATTCACTAGTAGCAGTGAGAAAAACATCACGGGGTGGTGCGCATTGTATGGGTGTGTGTTACGTTACATTCACTAGTAGCAGTGAGAAAAACATCACGGGGTGGTCCGGATTGTATGGGTTTGTGTTACGTTAGATTCACTAGTAGCAGTGAGAAAAACATCACGGGGTGGTGCGCATTGTATGGGTGTGTGTTACATTAGATTCACTAGTAGCAGTGAGAAAAACATCACGGGGTGGTGCGCATTGTATGGGTGTGTGTTACATTAGATTCACTAGTAGGAGTGAGAAAAACATCACGGGGTGGTGCGCATTGTATGGGTGTGTGTTACATTACATTCACTAGTAGCAGTGAGAAAAATCATCACGGGGTGGTGCGCATTGTATGGTTGTGTGTTACATTACATTCACTAGTAGGAGTGAGACAAACATCACGGGGTGGTGCGCATTGTATGGGTGTGTGTTACATTACATTCACTAGTAGGAGTTAGAAAAACATCACGGGGTGGTGCGCATTGTATGGGTGTGTGTTACATTACATTCACTAGTAGGAGTGAGAAAAACATCACGGGGTGGTGCGCATTGTATGGGTGTGTGTTACATTAGATTCACTAGTAGGAGTGAGAAAAACATCACGGGGTGGTGCGCATTGTATGGGTGTGTGTTACATTACATTCACTAGTAGCAGTGAGAAAACATCACGGGGTGGTGCGCATTGTATGGGTGTGTGTTACATTACATTCATTAGTAGGAGTGAGAAAAACATCACGGGGTGGTGCGCATTGTATGGGTGTGTGTTACATTACATTCACTAGTAGGAGTGAGAAAAACATCACGGGGTGGTGTGCATTTTATGGGTGTGTGTTACATTACATTCACTAGTAGGAGTGAGAAAAACATCACGGGGTGGTGCGCATTGTATAGGTGTGTGTTACATTAGATTCACTAGTAGGAGTGAGAAAAACATCACGGGGTGGTGCGCATTGTATGGGTGTGTGTTACATTAAATTCACTAGTAGGAGTGAGAAAAACATCACGGTGTGGTGCGCATTGTATGAGTGTGTGTAACATTACATTCACTAGTAGGAGTGAGAAAAACCTCACGGGGTGGTGCGCATTGTATGGGTGTGTGTTACATTGGATTCACTAGTAGGAGTGAGAAAAACCTCACGGGGTGGTGCGCAGTGTATGGGTGTGTGTTACATTGGATTCACTAGTAGGAGTGAGAAAAACATCACGGGGTGGTGCGCATTGTATGTGTGTGTGTTACATTGGATTCACTACTAGGAGTGAGAAAAACATCACGGGGTGGTGCGCATTGTATGTGTGTGTGTTACATTGGATTCACTAGTAGGAGTGAGAAAAACATCACGGGGTGGTGCGCATTGTATGGGTCTGTGTTACATTACATTCACTAGTAGCAGTGAGAAAAACATCACGGGGTGGTGCGCATTGTATGGGTGTGTGTTACATTACATTCACTAGTAGCAGTGAGAAAAATCATCACGGGGTGGTGCGCATTGTATGGTTGTGTGTTACATTACATTCACTAGTAGGAGTGAGACAAACATCACGGGGTGGTGCGCATTGTATGGGTGTGTGTTACATTACATTCACTAGTAGGAGTTAGAAAAACATCACGGGGTGGTGCGCATTGTATGGGTGTGTGTTACATTACATTCACTAGTAGGAGTGAGAAAAACATCACGGGGTGGTGCGCATTGTATGGGTGTGTGTTACATTAGATTCACTAGTAGGAGTGAGAAAAACATCACGGGGTGGTGCGCATTGTATGGGTGTGTGTTACATTACATTCACTAGTAGCAGTGAGAAAACATCACGGGGTGGTGAGCATTGTATGGGTGTGTGTTACATTACATTCACTAGTAGGAGTGAGAAAAACATCACGGGGTGGTGCGCATTGTATGGGTGTGTGTTACATTACATTCACTAGTAGGAGTGAGAAAAACATCACGGGGTGGTGCGCATTTTATGGGTGTGTGTTACATTACATTCACTAGTAGGAGTGAGAAAAACATCACGGGGTGGTGCGCATTGTATAGGTGTGTGTTACATTAGATTCACTAGTAGGAGTGAGAAAAACATCACGAGGTGGTGCGCATTGTATGGGTGTGTGTTACATTAGATTCACTAGTAGGAGTGAGAAAAACATCACGGGGTGGTGCGCATTGTATGGGTGTGTGTTACATTACATTCACTAGTAGGAGTGAGAAAAACCTCACGGGGTGGTGCGCATTGTATGGGTGTGTGTTACATTGGATTCACTAGTAGGAGTGAGAAAAACCTCACGGGGTGGTACGCAGTGTATGGGTGTGTGTTACATTGGATTCACTAGTAGGAGTGAGAAAAACATCACGGGGTGGTGCGCATTGTATGTGTGTGTGTTACATTGGATTCACTAGTAGGAGTGAGAAAAACATCACGGGGTGGTGCGCATTGTATGTGTGTGTGTTACATTGGATTCACTAGTAGGAGTGAGAAAAACATCACGGGGTGGTGCGCATTGTATGGGTGTGTGTTACATTACATTCACTAGTAGGAGTGAGAAAAACATCATGGGGTGGTGCACATGTATGGGTGTGTGTTACATTAGATTCAATAGTAGCAGTGAGAAAAACATCACGGGGTGGTGCGCATTGTATGGGTGTGTGTTACATTACATTCACTAGTAGAAGTGAGAAAAACATCACGGGGTGGTGCGCATTGTATGGGTGTGTGTTACATTAGATTCACTAGTAGCAGTGAGAAAAACATCACGGGGTGGTGCGCATTGTATGGGTGTGTGTTACATTACATTCACTAGTAGGAGTGAGAAAAACATCACTCGGTGGTGCGCATTGTATGGGTGTGTGTTACATTAGATTCACTAGTAGCAGTGAGAAAAACATCACGGGGTGGTGCGCATTGTATAGGTGTGTGTTACATTGGATTCACTAGTAGGAGTGAGAAAAACATCACGGGGTGGTGCGCATTGTATGGGTGTGTGTTACATTAGATTCACTAGTACCAGTGAGAAAAACATCACGGGGTGGTGCGCATTGTATAGGTGTGTGTTACATTGGATTCACTAGTAGGAGTGAGAAAAACATCACGGGGTGGTGCGCATTGTATGGGTGTGTGTTACATTGGATTCACTAGTAGGAGTGAGAAAAACATCACGGGGTGGTGCGCATTGTATGGGTGTGTGTTACATTGGATTCACTAGTAGGAGTGAGAAAAACATCACGGGGTGGTGCGCATTGTATGGGTGTGTGTTACATTAGATTCACTAGTAGCAGTGAGAAAAACATCACGGGGTGGTGCGCATTGTATGGGTGTGTGTTACATTACATTCACTAGTAGGAGTGAGAAAAACATCACGGGGTGGTGCGCATTGTATGGGTGTGTGTTACATTAGATTCACTAGTAGCAGTGAGAAAAACATCACGGGGTGGTGCGCATTGTATGGGTGTGTGTTACATTACATTCACTAGTAGCAGTGAGAAAAACATCACGGGGTGGTGCGCATTGTATGGGTGTGTGTTACATTACATTCACTAGTAGCAGTGAGAAAAACATCACGGGGTGGTGCGCATTGTATGGGTGTGTGTTACATTAGATTCACTAGTAGCAGTGAGAAAAACATCATGGGGTGGTCCGCATTGTATGGGTGTGTGTTACATTAGATTCACTAGTAGCAGTGAGAAAAATATCACGGGGTGGTGTGCATTGTATGGGTGTGTGTTACATTACATTCACTAGTAGGAGTGAGAAAAACATCACGGGGTGGTGCGCATTGTATGGGTGTGTGTTACATTACATTCACTAGTAGGAGTGAGAAAAACATCACGGGGTGGTGCGCATTGTATGGGTGTGTGTTACATTAGATTCACTAGTAGGAGTGAGAAAAACATCTCGGGGTGGTGCGCATTGTATGGGTGTGTGTTACATTGGATTCACTAGTAGGAGTGAGAAAAACATCACGGGGTGGTGCGCATTGTATGGGTGTGTGTTACATTGGATTCACTAGTAGGAGTGAGAAAAACATCACGGGGTGGTGCGCATTGTATGGGTGTGTGTTACATTGGATTCACTAGTAGGAGTGAGAAAAACATCACGGGGTGATGCGCATTGTATGGGTGTGTGTTACATTGGATTCACTAGTAGGAGTGAGAAAAACATCACGGGGTGGTGCGCATTGTATGGGTGTGTGTTATATTACATTCACTAGTAACAGTGAGAAAAACATCACGGGGTGGTGCGCATTGTATGGGTGTGTGTTACATTACATTCACTAGTAGCAGTGAGAAAAACATCACGGGGTGGTGCGCATTGTATGGGTGTGTGTTACATTACATTCACTAGTAGCAGTGAGAAAAACATCACGGGGTGGTTCGCATTGTATGCGTGTGTGTTACATTACATTCACTAGTAGCAGTGAGAAAAACATCACGGGGTGGTGCGCATTGTATGGGTGTGTGCTACATTAGATTCACTAGTAGGAGTGGGAAAAACATCACGGGGTTGTGCGCATTGTATGGGTGTGTGTTACATTACATTCACTAGTAGCAGCGAGAAAAACACCACGGGGTGGTGCGCATTGTATGGGTGTGTGTTACATTACATTCACTAGTAGCAGTGAGAAAAACATCACGGGGTGGTGCGCATTGTATGGGTGTGTGTTACATTACATTCACTAGTAGGAGTGAGAAAAACATCACGGGGTGGTGCGCATTGTATGGGTGTGTGTTACATTACATTCACTATTAGGAGTTAGAAAAACATCACGGGGTGGTGCGCATTGTATGGGTTTGTGTTACATTACATTCACTAGTAGGAGTGAGAAAAACATCACGGGGTGGTGCGCATTGTATGGGTGTGTGTTACATTAGATTCACTAGTAGGAGTGAGGAAAACATCACGGGGTGGTGCGCATTGTATGGGTGTGTGTTAAATTACATTCACTAGTAGAAGTGAGAAAAACATCACGGGGTGGTGCGCATTGTATGGGTGTGTGTTACATTACATTCACTAGTAGCAGTGAGAAAAACATCACGGGGTGGTGCGCATTGTATGGGTGTGTGTTACATTACATTCACTAGTAGCAGTGAGAAAAACATCACGGGGTGGTGCGCATTGTATGGGTGTGTGTTACGTTACATTCACTAGTAGCAGTGAGAAAAACATCACGGGGTGGTCCGGATTGTATGGGTTTGTGTTACGTTAGATTCACTAGTAGCAGTGAGAAAAACATCACGGGGTGGTGCGCATTGTATGGGTGTGTGTTACATTAGATTCACTAGTAGCAGTGAGAAAAACATCACGGGGTGGTGCGCATTGTATGGGTGTGTGTTACATTACATTCACTACTAGCAGTGAGAAAAACATCACGGGGTGGTGCGCATTGTATGGGTGTGTGTTACATTAGATTCACTAGTAGGAGTGAGAAAAACATCACGGGGTGGTGCGCATTGTATGGGTGTGTGTTACATTACATTCACTAGTAGCAGTGAGAAAAATCATCACGGGGTGGTGCGCATTGTATGGTTGTGTGTTACATTACATTCACTAGTAGGAGTGAGACAAACATCACGGGGTGGTGCGCATTGTATGGGTGTGTGTTACATTACATTCACTAGTAGGAGTTAGAAAAACATCACGGGGTGGTGCGCATTGTATGGGTGTGTGTTACATTACATTCACTAGTAGGAGTGAGAAAAACATCACGGGGTGGTGCGCATTGTATGGGTGTGTGTTACATTAGATTCACTAGTAGGAGTGAGAAAAACATCACGGGGTGGTGCGCATTGTATGGGTGTGTGTTACATTACATTCACTAGTAGCAGTGAGAAAACATCACGGGGTGGTGCGCATTGTATGGGTGTGTGTTACATTACATTCACTAGTAGGAGTGAGAAAAACATCACGGGGTGGTGCGCATTGTATGGGTGTGTGTTACATTACATTCACTAGTAGGAGTGAGAAAAACATCACGGGGTGGTGTGCATTTTATGGGTGTGTGTTACATTACATTCACTAGTAGGAGTGAGAAAAACATCACGGGGTGGTGCGCATTGTATAGGTGTGTGTTACATTAGATTCACTAGTAGGAGTGAGAAAAACATCACGGGGTGGTGCGCATTGTATGGGTGTGTGTTACATTAAATTCACTAGTAGGAGTGAGAAAAACATCACGGTGTGGTGCGCATTGTATGAGTGTGTGTAACATTACATTCACTAGTAGGAGTGAGAAAAACCTCACGGGGTGGTGCGCATTGTATGGGTGTGTGTTACATTGGATTCACTAGTAGGAGTGAGAAAAACCTCACGGGGTGGTGCGCAGTGTATGGGTGTGTGTTACATTGGATTCACTAGTAGGAGTGAGAAAAACATCACGGGGTGGTGCGCATTGTATGTGTGTGTGTTACATTGGATTCACTACTAGGAGTGAGAAAAACATCACGGGGTGGTGCGCATTGTATGTGTGTGTGTTACATTGGATTCACTAGTAGGAGTGAGAAAAACATCACGGGGTGGTGCGCATTGTATGGGTCTGTGTTACATTACATTCACTAGTAGCAGTGAGAAAAACATCACGGGGTGGTGCGCATTGTATGGGTGTGTGTTACATTACATTCACTAGTAGCAGTGAGAAAAATCATCACGGGGTGGTGCGCATTGTATGGTTGTGTGTTACATTACATTCACTAGTAGGAGTGAGACAAACATCACGGGGTGGTGCGCATTGTATGGGTGTGTGTTACATTACATTCACTAGTAGGAGTTAGAAAAACATCACGGGGTGGTGCGCATTGTATGGGTGTGTGTTACATTACATTCACTAGTAGGAGTGAGAAAAACATCACGGGGTGGTGCGCATTGTATGGGTGTGTGTTACATTAGATTCACTAGTAGGAGTGAGAAAAACATCACGGGGTGGTGCGCATTGTATGGGTGTGTGTTACATTACATTCACTAGTAGCAGTGAGAAAACATCACGGGGTGGTGAGCATTGTATGGGTGTGTGTTACATTACATTCACTAGTAGGAGTGAGAAAAACATCACGGGGTGGTGCGCATTGTATGGGTGTGTGTTACATTACATTCACTAGTAGGAGTGAGAAAAACATCACGGGGTGGTGCGCATTTTATGGGTGTGTGTTACATTACATTCACTAGTAGGAGTGAGAAAAACATCACGGGGTGGTGCGCATTGTATAGGTGTGTGTTACATTAGATTCACTAGTAGGAGTGAGAAAAACATCACGAGGTGGTGCGCATTGTATGGGTGTGTGTTACATTAGATTCACTAGTAGGAGTGAGAAAAACATCACGGGGTGGTGCGCATTGTATGGGTGTGTGTTACATTACATTCAGTAGTAGGAGTGAGAAAAACCTCACGGGGTGGTGCGCATTGTATGGGTGTGTGTTACATTGGATTCACTAGTAGGAGTGAGAAAAACCTCACGGGGTGGTGCGCAGTGTATGGGTGTGTGTTACATTGGATTCACTAGTAGGAGTGAGAAAAACATCACGGGGTGGTGCGCATTGTATGTGTGTGTGTTACATTGGATTCACTAGTAGGAGTGAGAAAAACATCACAGGGTGGTGCGCATTGTATGGGTGTGTGTTACATTACATTCACTAGTAGGAGTGAGAAAAACATCACGGGGTGGTGCACATTGTATGGGTGTGTGTTACATTAGATTCAATAGTAGCAGTGAGAAAAACATCACGGGGTGGTGCGCATTGTATGGGTGTGTGTTACATTACATTCACTAGTAGAAGTGAGAAAAACATCACGGGGTGGTGCGCATTGTATGGGTGTGTGTTACATTAGATTCACTAGTAGCAGTGAGAAAAACATCACGGGGTGGTGCGCATTGTATGGGTGTGTGTTACATTAGATTCACTAGTAGCAGTGAGAAAAACATCACGGGGTGGTGCGCATTGTATGGGTGTGTGTTACATTAGATTCACTAGTAGCAGTGAGAAAAACATCACGGGGTGGTGCGCATTGTATGGGTGTGTGTTACATTAGATTCACTAGTAGCAGTGAGAAAAACATCACGGGGTGGTGCGCATTGTATGGTGTGTGTTACATTAGATTCACTAGTAGCAGTGAGAAAAACATCACGGTGTGGTGCGCATTGTACGGATGTGTGTTACATTAGATTCACTAGTAGCAGTGAGAAAAACATCACGGGGTGGTGCGCATTGTACGGGTGTGTGTTACATTAGATTCACTAGTAGCAGTGAGAAAAACATCACGGGGTGGTGCGCATTGTATGGGTGTGTGTTACATTAGATTCACTAGTAGGAGTGAGAAAAACATCACGGGGTGGTGCGCATTGTATGGGTGTGTGTTACATTGGATTCACTAGTAGGAGTGAGAAAAACATCACGGGGTGGTGCGCATTGTATGGGTGTGTGTTACATTACATTCACTAGTAGGAGTGAGAAAAACATCACGGGGTGGTGCGCATTGTATGGGTGTGTGTTACATTAGATTCACTAGTAGCAGTGAGAAAAACATCACGGGGTGGTGCGCATTGTATGGGTGTGTGTTACATTACATTCACTAGTAGCAGTGAGAAAAACAACACGGGGTGGTGCGCATTGTATGGGTGTGTGTTACATTAGATTCACTAGTAGCAGTTAGAAAAACATCACGGGGTGGTGCGCATTGTATGGGTGTGTGTTACATTAGATTCACTAGTAGCAGTGAGAAAAACATCACGGGGTGGTGCGCATTGTATGGGTGTGTGTTACATTACATTCACTAGTAGCAGTGAGAAAAACATCACGGGGTGGTGCGCATTGTATGGGTGTGTGTTACATTACATTCACTAGTAGGAGTGAGAAAAACATCACGGGGTGGTGCGCATTGTATGGGTGTGTGTTACATTACATTCACTAGTAGGAGTGAGAAAAATATCACGGGGTGGTGCGCATTGTATGGGTGTGTGTTACATTAGATTCACTAGTAGGAGTGAGAAAAACATCACGGGGTGGTGCACATTGTATGGGTGTGTGTTACATTAGATTCACTAGTAGGAGTGAGAAAAACATCACGGGGTGGTGCGCATTGTATGGGTGTGTGTTACATTACATTCACTAGTAGGAGTGAGAAAAACATCACGGGGTGGTGCGCATTGTATGGGTGTGTGTTACATTGGATTCACTAGTAGGAGTGAGAAAAACATCACGGGGTGGTGCGCATTGTATGGGTTGTGTTACATTGGATTCACAAGTAGGAGTGAGAAAAACATCACGGGGTGGTGCGCATTGTATGGGTGTGTGTTACATTGGATTCACTAGTAGGAGTGAGAAAAACATCACGGGGTGGTGCGCATTGTATGGGTGTGTGTTACATTACATTCACTAGTAGGATTGAGAAAAACATCACGGGGTGGTGCGCATTGTATGGGTGGGTGTTACATTACATTCACTAGTAGGAGTGAGAAAAACATCACGGGGTGGTGCGCATTGTATGGGTGTGAGTTACATTAGATTCACTAGTAGCAGTGAGAAAAACATCACGGGGTGGTGCGCATTGTATGGGTGTGTGTTACATTACATTCACTAGTAGCAGTGAGAAAAACATCACGGGGTGGTGCGCATTGTATGGGTTGTGTTACATTAGATTCACTAGTAGCAGTGAGAAAAACATTACGGGGTGGTGCGCATTGTATGGGTGTGTGTTACATTAGATTCACTAGTAGCAGTGAGAAAAACATCACGGGGTTGTGCGCATTGTATGGGTGTGTGTTACATTAGATTCACTAGTAGCAGTGAGAAAAACATCACGGGGTGGTGCGCATTGTATGGGTGTGTGTTACATTAGATTCACTAGTAGGAGTGAGAAAAACATCACGGGGTGGTGCGCATTGTATGGGTGTGTGTTACATTACATTCACTAGTAGGAGTGAGAAAAACATCACGGGGTGGTGCGCATTGTATGGGTGTGTGTTACATTGGATTCACTAGTAGGAGTGAGAAAAACATCACGGGGTGGTGCGCATTGTATGGGTGTGTGTTACATTACATTCACTACTAGCAGTGAGAAAAACATCACGGGGTGGTGCGCATTGTATGGGTGTGTGTTACATGAGATTCACTAGTAGCAGTGAGAAAAACATCACGGGGTAGTGCGCATTGTATGGGTGTGTGTTACATTAGATTCACTAGTAGCAGTGAGAAAAACATCACGGGGTGGTGCGCGTTGTATGGGTGTGTGTTACATTAGATTCACTAGTAGCAGTGAGAAGAGCATAACGGGGTGGTGCGCGTTGTATGGGTGTGTGTTACATTAGATTCACTAGTAGCAGTGAGAAAAACATCACGGGCTGTTGCGCATTGTATGGGTGTGTGTTACATGAGATTCACTAGTAGCAGTGAGAAAAACATCACGGGGTGGTGCGCATTGTATGGGTGTGTGTTACATGAGATTCACTAGTAGCAGTGAGAAAAACATCACGGGGTGGTGCGCATTGTATGGGTGTGTGTTACATTAGATTCACTAGTAGCAGTGAGAAAAACATCACGGGGTGGTGTGCATTCTATGGGTGTGTGTTACATTAGATTCATTAGTAGCAGTGAGAAAAACATCACGGGGTAGTGCGCATTGTATGGGTGTGTGTTACATTAGATTCACTAGTAGCAGTTAGAAAAACATCACGGGGTGGTGCGCATTGTATGGGTGTGTGTTACATTAGATTCACTAGTAGCAGTGAGAAAAACATCACGGGGTGGTGCGCATTGTATGGGTGTGTGTTACATTAGATTCACTAGTAGCAGTGAGAAAAACATCACGGGGTGGTGCGCATTGTATGGGTGTGTGTTACATTGGATTCACTAGTAGGAGTGAGAAAAATATCACGCGGTGGTGCGCATTGTATGGGTGTGTGTTACATTGGATTCACTAGTAGGAGTGAGAAAAACATCACGGGGTGGTGCCCATTGTATGGGTGTGTGTTACATTACATTCACTAGTAGGATTGAGAAAAACATCACGGGGTGGTGTGCATTGTATGGGTGTGTGTTACATTAGATTCACTAGTAGCAGTGAGAAAAACATCACGGGGTGGTGCGCATTGTATGGGTGTGTGTTACATTACATTCACTAGTAGCAGTGAGAAAAACATCACGGGGTGGTGCGCATTGTATGGGTGTGTGTTACATTAGATTCACTAGTAGCAGTGAGAAAAACATCACGGGGTGGTGCGCATTGTATGGGTGTGTGTTACATTAGATTCACTAGTAGCAGTGAGAAAAACATCACGGGGTTGTGCGCATTGTATGGGTGTGTGTTACATTGGATTCACTAGTAGGAGTGAGAAAAACCTCACGGGGTGGTGCGCATTGTATGGGTGTGTGTTACATTGGATTCACTAGTAGGAGTGAGAAAAACCTCACGGGGTGGTGCGCAGTGTATGGGTGTGTGTTACATTGGATTCACTAGTAGGAGTGAGAAAAACATCACGGGGTGGTGCGCATTGTATGTGTGTGTGTTACATTGGATTCACTACTAGGAGTGAGAAAAACATCACGGGGTGGTGCGCATTGTATGTGTGTGTGTTACATTGGATTCACTAGTAGGAGTGAGAAAAACATCACGGGGTGGTGCGCATTGTATGGGTCTGTGTTACATTACATTCACTAGTAGCAGTGAGAAAAACATCACGGGGTGGTGCGCATTGTATGGGTGTGTGTTACATTACATTCACTAGTAGCAGTGAGAAAAATCATCACGGGGTGGTGCGCATTGTATGGTTGTGTGTTACATTACATTCACTAGTAGGAGTGAGACAAACATCACGGGGTGGTGCGCATTGTATGGGTGTGTGTTACATTACATTCACTAGTAGGAGTTAGAAAAACATCACGGGGTGGTGCGCATTGTATGGGTGTGTGTTACATTACATTCACTAGTAGGAGTGAGAAAAACATCACGGGGTGGTGCGCATTGTATGGGTGTGTGTTACATTAGATTCACTAGTAGGAGTGAGAAAAACATCACGGGGTGGTGCGCATTGTATGGGTGTGTGTTACATTACATTCACTAGTAGCAGTGAGAAAACATCACGGGGTGGTGAGCATTGTATGGGTGTGTGTTACATTACATTCACTAGTAGGAGTGAGAAAAACATCACGGGGTGGTGCGCATTGTATGGGTGTGTGTTACATTACATTCACTAGTAGGAGTGAGAAAAACATCACGGGGTGGTGCGCATTTTATGGGTGTGTGTTACATTACATTCACTAGTAGGAGTGAGAAAAACATCACGGGGTGGTGCGCATTGTATGGGTGTGTGTTACATTACATTCACTAGTAGGAGTGAGAAAAACATCACGAGGTGGTGCGCATTGTATGGGTGTGTGTTACATTAGATTCACTAGTAGGAGTGAGAAAAACATCACGGGGTGGTGCGCATTGTATGGGTGTGTGTTACATTACATTCACTAGTAGGAGTGAGAAAAACCTCACGGGGTGGTGCGCATTGTATGGGTGTGTGTTACATTGGATTCACTAGTAGGAGTGAGAAAAACCTCACGGGGTGGTGCGCAGTGTATGGGTGTGTGTTACATTGGATTCACTAGTAGGAGTGAGAAAAACATCACGGGGTGGTGCGCATTGTATGTGTGTGTGTTACATTGGATTCACTAGTAGGAGTGAGAAAAACATCACAGGGTGGTGCGCATTGTATGGGTGTGTGTTACATTACATTCACTAGTAGGAGTGAGAAAAACATCACGGGGTGGTGCACATTGTATGGGTGTGTGTTACATTAGATTCAATAGTAGCAGTGAGAAAAACATCACGGGGTGGTGCGCATTGTATGGGTGTGTGTTACATTACATTCACTAGTAGAAGTGAGAAAAACATCACGGGGTGGTGCGCATTGTATGGGTGTGTGTTACATTAGATTCACTAGTAGCAGTGAGAAAAACATCACGGGGTGGTGCGCATTGTATGGGTGTGTGTTACATTAGATTCACTAGTAGCAGTGAGAAAAACATCACGGGGTGGTGCGCATTGTATGGGTGTGTGTTACATTAGATTCACTAGTAGCAGTGAGAAAAACATCACGGGGTGGTGCGCATTGTATGGGTGTGTGTTACATTAGATTCACTAGTAGCAGTGAGAAAAACATCACGGGGTGGTGCGCATTGTATGGGTGTGTGTTACATTAGATTCACTAGTAGCAGTGAGAAAAACATCACGGTGTGGTGCGCATTGTATGGGTGTGTGTTACATTAGATTCACTAGTAGCAGTGAGAAAAACATCACGGGGTGGTGCGCATTGTACGGGTGTGTGTTACATTAGATTCACTAGTAGCAGTGAGAAAAACATCACGGGGTGGTGCGCATTGTATGGGTGTGTGTTACATTAGATTCACTAGTAGGAGTGAGAAAAACATCACGGGTGGTGCGCATTGTATGGGTGTGTGTTACATTGGATTCACTAGTAGGAGTGAGAAAAACATCACGGGGTGGTGCGCATTGTATGGGTGTGTGTTACATTACATTCACTAGTAGGAGTGAGAAAAACATCACGGGGTGGTGCGCATTGTATGGGTGTGTGTTACATTAGATTCACTAGTAGCAGTGAGAAAAACATCACGGGGTGGTGCGCATTGTATGGGTGTGTGTTACATTACATTCACTAGTAGCAGTGAGAAAAACAACACGGGGTGGTGCGCATTGTATGGGTGTGTGTTACATTACATTCACTAGTAGCAGTTAGAAAAACATCACGGGGTGGTGCGCATTGTATGGGTGTGTGTTACATTAGATTCACTAGTAGCAGTGAGAAAAACATCACGGGGTGGTGCGCATTGTATGGGTGTGTGTTACATTACATTCACTAGTAGCAGTGAGAAAAACATCACGGGGTGGTGCGCATTGTATGGGTGTGTGTTACATTACATTCACTAGTAGGAGTGAGAAAAACATCACGGGGTGGTGCGCATTGTATGGGTGTGTGTTACATTACATTCACTAGTAGGAGTGAGAAAAACATCACGGGGTGGTGCGCATTGTATGGGTGTGTGTTACATTAGATTCACTAGTAGGAGTGAGAAAAACATCACGGGGTGGTGCGCATTTTATGGGTTTGTGTTACATTACATTCACTAGTAGGAGTGAGAAAAATATCACGGGGTGGTGCGCATTGTATGGGTGTGTGTTACATTAGATTCACTAGTAGGAGTGAGAAAAACATCACGGGGTGGTGCACATTGTATGGGTGTGTGTTACATTAGATTCACTAGTAGGAGTGAGAAAAACATCACGGGGTGGTGCGCATTGTATGGGTGTGTGTTACATTACATTCACTAGTAGGAGTGAGAAAACATCACGGGGTGGTGCGCATTGTATGGGTGTGTGTTACATTGGATTCACTAGTAGGAGTGAGAAAAACATCACGGGGTGGTGCGCATTGTATGGGTTGTGTTACATTGGATTCACTAGTAGGAGTGAGAAAAACATCACGGGGTGGTGCGCATTGTATGGGTGTGTGTTACATTGGATTCACTAGTAGGAGTGAGAAAAACATCACGGGGTGGTGCGCATTGTATGGGTGTGTGTTACATTACATTCACTTTTAGGATTGAGAAAAACATCACGGGGTGGTGCGCATTGTATGGGTGGGTGTTACATTACATTCACTAGTAGGAGTGAGAAAAACATCACGGGGTGGTGCGCATTGTATGGGTGTGAGTTACATTAGATTCACTAGTAGCAGTGAGAAAAACATCACGGGGTGGTGCGCATTGTATGGGTGTGTGTTACATTACATTCACTAGTAGCAGTGAGAAAAACATCACGGGGTGGTGCGCATTGTATGGGTTGTGTTACATTAGATTCACTAGTAGCAGTGAGAAAAACATTACGGGGTGGTGCGCATTGTATGGGTGTGTGTTACATTAGATTCACTAGTAGCAGTGAGAAAAACATCACGGGGTTGTGCGCATTGTATGGGTGTGTGTTACATTAGATTCACTAGTAGCAGTGAGAAAAACATCACGGGGTGGTGCGCATTGTATGGGTGTGTGTTACATTAGATTCACTAGTAGGAGTGAGAAAAACATCACGGGGTGGTGCGCATTGTATGGGTGTGTGTTACATTACATTCACTAGTAGGAGTGAGAAAAACATCACGGGGTGGTGCGCATTGTATGGGTGTGTGTTACATTGGATTCACTAGTAGGAGTGAGAAAAACATCACGGGGTGGTGCGCATTGTATGGGTGTGTGTTACATTACATTCACTAGTAGCAGTGAGAAAAACATCACGGGGTGGTGCGCATTGTATGGGTGTGTGTTACATGAGATTCACTAGTAGCAGTGAGAAAAACATCACGGGGTAGTGCGCTTGTATGGGTGTGTGTTACATTAGATTCACTAGTAGCAGTGAGAAAAACATCACGGGGTGGTGCGCGTTGTATGGGTGTGTGTTACATTAGATTCACTAGTAGCAGTGAGAAGAGCATAACGGGGTGGTGCGCGTTGTATGGGTGTGTGTTACATTAGATTCACTA